>NC_031680.1:679937-770018 GCF_000149555.1 Fusarium verticillioides 7600 | reverse complement strand
CCACCTCCGCCGAGGCCGCTTGCACGTAATAAAGTTGCGTTTGGTCGATAATATGCTGGAAGAAGTTGTGGAGAGTGTGGTTAGGGATGAGGAAGCCGAATTGCGGGTTACCAGCTTCGCGCTGAGCCAACTGTGTCATAAACTGTCGTCCATTCTTTGCTACAAAGAGAGCCGATAGTTGAATCACATCCAGATCCTTTCGGTTGATGCGAGGCGTTCGCGCGGAGAACAGGTAATCGGCAGGCTTCGGGGGTCCCTGAGGCTTGGGAGCCTCGGCCGCGGGTTCGCCCACGCGACCAGCAGCGATCGCTGTACCACGTCCACTCTTGACCTCATCTAGTCGCCATTGGTAGAAGGGATGGTAGGCATCGGAAGGGTTGAGAAAGCTGAATTTCGGGTTTGATCGTTCCTTTTCGCGAATGCGATCTTCGAAGACGGCGCCGTTTCGCGCTACATAGCCGGCTGTCTTTTCAAGAACGTTTCGAATCTCGCGAGGAGGAAGGACTACTCCAGCGGGTGGCTTAATGTCGTCGAGAGCGTTGGCGGCGGCATCGCCGTTGGTTGTTACGGCTGCCATTGTGAGGAGGACGCGCTGAGAAAGAGGAAAAAGGCTGATGGAGCTGCTAGTGAAAGGCAGGCGACTTTGGAAATTTCGAGGTGTTGTGGCGACGCGAAGCTTTGGCCGGCGAATTGTTGTTCCGGGTGGTTTTAGTTGTCTACCACGCTCACCTCGACTTTGACGACAACTTTATTTCAACTTTGCTAATACCTAAACCTATTTTCATGAGGGTTAACGAACTCTAGCTAGGTATTCTGGTAGCTGGCGTCTTAAAAAATCGTTCTTTGTTCTTCTGAAATCAATCAGTACTTGAAGGCCAGGTCATCATATGCAACAGTCTCGGTGAATACATCTTGTGCCAACTTCTTCCTTTGAACAAGCACTATACTTGTCTCAGTCTTTAAACCTATAGTAGCCAATAAATATCATATACGGTATAAGCTATTTGGGACTATACTTGAACAGTCAGTTAATGTACAAGAGCTTCTGTGGCTTAGTTGATGGTTGAGATGCCGATACTACTGGCCAACCTTTCATGATCTTAATTGGTTATATCCTGAGTTACATGCCGTGATAACACGCACGGTCCGGAGTGTAAGTTAGTAGACACTGGTTTCTGCAAGAAGGGTTTAAAGATAATCTGCCTCTATCTATCTGTGACAGGTTTCTCCCGTAATTCGATTCTCTAACGGCTGGCTACCTTGGTGGTCATATCAAACCCTGGAGGGCTACCGCTTTAGTTCATGACTGAGATGAGCCATCAACTTGAAATGCCCAATCTTTGGCTTATCGTGTTCCTTCAGATTACTTCCACAACTCCACGCATAATGTCGGTTAGCATCTGCATCTGAACCTGGATACCCCGCAATACCCTAAATGACGTTTATCATCTACCACGGAGCATTCGCCGTTTTCCCCGACCTACAACCCCAGGCTGGCATAGTATCTTTCAACACACCACCGGTATTCGGCATTCAAAACCGCGATCCAGAGTCCAGACCTGTCAAGTCTATCAGGGGGTCTTATCAATAGCCTCATTCAAGGCAAAGTCTGGTTAAATACCAAACAAGATTCTCCCAGTGAGAAAAAGTAAAACACCTGCAAAGCTGGACTGGGCTCTCGGTACAAGGCTTCTCCATCGTCGACACAGCTGTCGAATAAATCCCTCCTCTCCTTCATGACATGAGATGCCGAGAGAATTCCTCAGCGCAGCTTTGAATCTCATATAAGTCATTATCGATGGAGTTGACAGAATGGAGAAACTCTGCCCTTGAGGCTGCCTCTCAATCCCTGTTTGACGAGAGCTTCACCCAGACCGAAGATGCCAGTGTCCTATTAGTCCTGCTCTCATTCTTTTCGCCATGCGAGAAAATTCCCCTGGAACTATTTACACGGGGGTCAACACCTCGAAAACGATGGACGATCGAGGGAGAAGTTGAGCTTGTTGACGCAACCAAAGTTGGCCTGGCCTCGTGGCTGATCGACATCCTCGCAGATGACCAACGACTTACACGAGCCTTTCGTGAACTATGTCAATTGGCAGCTCTTCTCAAATATCCAGACGAGACGTATCATTTGAATGAAGATATGTCAGCGAGAGTCCACCGAAGCCTTGCGCCAGATGCGCTCCCGTTCTGGCGGCAACAGGCTTTGATTGTGGCATATAGAGCCATACCCTGGAAGTACATCGAGTTCCCGTGAGTCTGAAATCGATATCCAGCGAGCTTGAACCGCTGACACTACACAAGAGAACCCGTGGTTAGATCATTCTTACCGCATCTGCATCATGTTGCTGAGGCGTTCCACGACTGTTTCGATGAGCTGCCTACAGCCACCAGAACCGACTTCATGCTCACACTCATTGAAGCTTTCCGGTTTCCAGACATGGCTTGGAAGTACTTCGCTATTGGCCAGGCAGAATTGGCTGCTGGGCGTTTGAAAGATACACACCTCCGGCTCTGCATTGGCCAAACCAAAGCAGTCCTGGGACGTCTCAGTGGAAACATGGATGAGGCGACAGAAAGCCTTGAGGACTTCGTAATCAACGACCCTACAGCCGCTGTGAACAAGCGCATAAGCTGTGAGGTTGGGGTCGCTATTATCCAACGTTCCCTAAACTCAATCCAAGTGGCGGATCTGTCAACTGCGCAGAAGCTATTAGAGGATTGGAACCCGCTTGGCGATGAGCCTTCGCCTCTGGAAGAGATCCTCAGTTTCCGTAAACACTCACTGCTGGGAAGGGTCAAGCGACTACAGGGCAATTTCGATAAATCTCTAAAGTTGCTGGAGATAGCACACGAAGTGTCGCAGAAACCGAGTCAGCTCATCTTTGATGAGGATCTACGGGATCTGACATGTGATTTGGCCGATGCTTTAAGAGAACTTGACGAGCCTATGATAGGAGAGGGTTACCTTCGTGACGAGATTATACGGCGTACCGAGAGGCCTGACCCTTTGACTGGCAAATCGCTTCTTGAATTGGCTTTGTCAGAGGCTCTTTTCGCCCAGGAACGCTACGAAGAAGCAGAAAAGATATGCGTCGACATCGAATCTCGGGCTAGTCTTCTGAAGTACGAAAGACTGCGAGTATACGTCATCTTGGCAAAGCTATCGCACATCAGATCGGATTTTGAGGTTGCATTATCTCGATGGAGTGAGGCGATGCAGGCACTTCAAGAGTTTTCCTTGGTGGATGGACAGGTACAGACTATTATATCGGCGTCAATGGCTGATGTGTTGGATGCCCAAGGTCACAACTGGTTGACGCGGGAATCTCCTCGCAGGGCGTCACTGAACGAGTTGGCAAAACCTGAAGGCGTTCCGCATTGGATTGCTGGTTTTCGACAATGGGCAGATTACTTGCAGTCTCGGGGTCGATAGGACTTATAGTCTCGTCTGGGATTGCAGCACCAAAAGTCAATGATGTTATCATGAGTAAGGTATATATATGTTGGAATTGAGATACCCTATATCAAGGTCAATGGTTGGGTTGGGCAAGGTACACCAGCGGTAATAAACACGACACGATAAAGTAGAAGGAAAAGTTTCATGGCCTAGAACCGTGTGTTTCAAGTAGTGCGTAGCAATTTGGAGATCAAGGGCAGAAAAGGGGTTAAGTTGTTAGTGTACCTGAAGGTTTAGTGTCGTTTTGTTTGGAGCTGGAGCCACATTCGAGGTGGCCAGGCCCCTGTGTGGCTGCAGTAGCCACATCCACCAAGACTCTCGAGGCATGGTATTGTTTCTGATAGTATAGAGGCATAAGTCAGGAACAACGCAGTTATGATTCATGTACAGAAGCCTCATGACAAGCCATTGTCGATGTCGAATGCCAAACACGTTTGCGGGAGCTGAAACCAGTCGAGCTGTCCTCGGAGAGCTATCGCCAATGGTTGATATTCACAGGTCTAATGGCGCCTGCTGAAGCTCTGCTCTGAGCCTAGCGCTGCGGAGACGCCAGGGGATCTCCACGGCTGGGTCCGGGTTTGATTCGCTGCAGGGGTAAAGGGATGTTAGGGAGAGCATCCACTGGGCTGACGCTGACATGTCCTGTTAGTTAGACGGGAGGTCAGAGACACCTAGACAGGAACGAACCGAAGAGGCCACTGTAGCTACAACTTTTTTTTCTCGAGAGCCCCGAGGAACCTGGAAGGAAGAAAACGGGTACGACGCTGGACGCGACTGCTCGTATCGCACTGCAACCATCAATCTACCTATCACCGTTTACTAGGTATTATAGGTGCGGTCTCAGCCTGCATAAGGCCATTGCTACTGTAGCTGAGGTGGTGCTAAAATATCCCCTGAAGCTTCATCATCCCTCTTTTGCCCACTTCCCTTTCTATTTTCTTACTCCTTGCAAACCATCGCCCAACATCCATTCTTCTTCCCCCCCAGGCTTTCTTACATCGCCTATCGTCCGTTGATATCCGTATCACAACGGCGGTCTGCGATTGAGTTTTGGGTCCTTTTTTCTCTTCCATTTTCTATTCTTGTTCACTTTCTGTTTAGCCAAGAACCAGCCATCGATGAGGCATCTCTAGATCCCTCCCGGTCTCTGTTATAGCTCTTCTTCATCAACTCTCGTTACATCGAACCAACGATTTGGACATAGCGTCCCCTAGCGATCGAATTGACTCGAATTCTATATTGATACTCGATTACCATGGCTCGTACGAGGGGCAAGAGTCCCCAACCGCCAGTCAAGGCCCCGACGCCTGTGACTGAGAAGCAGCCTTTTGCAGCTCCTCCTCCTCAGCCGCAGACCACTGCTGTCACCACCAAGAACAAGTCCAAGCCTAAGAACACCAAGAACACTTCGTACCAGTCCGATGGCGTTGAGGATAACGATGTCTTCCTCCTCCCCCTCTCCGACTATTGGGTGGCCTTGGCCCTCATCCTCGTTGCTACCCTCGTTCGCGTGTACAAGATCTATCAGCCCACAAGCGTTGTCTTTGACGAGGTCCAGTGTGTTCCCCCAGCCAGCTGAAGCTCTGTTGCAGCTTCCACCCCGTCTATTCCATCAATGCGCTAACTTATATATCAAGCTTCGGTGGCTTTGCTACAAAGTATATCAAGGGCAAGTTCTTCATGGACGTTCACCCTCCCCTGGCCAAGATGCTTATTGCCCTTACCGGATGGCTTGCTGGATTTGATGGAAGTTTCGACTTTAAGGAGATTGGCAAGGACTACATTGAGCCTGGTGTTCCCTATGTCGCGATGCGAATGTTCCCTGCTATCTGCGGTATTCTCTTGGTTCCCTGCATGTTCTTCACTCTCAAGGCTGTTGGTTGCCGTACAATGACTGCTACCATGGGAGCTGGCCTGATCATCTTCGGTTCGTATCTCTCCTGGCCTTTCAACTGACCTAGAGAGTCTCTTGCTAACTATCTGCAGAGAACGGTCTTCTTACCCAGGCTCGTCTCATCCTCCTCGATTCGCCTCTTGTCGCCGCGACTGCTTTCACCGTCCTCTCCTTTTCTTGCTTCACCAACCAGCACGAGCTTGGCCCTTCCAAGGCTTTCCAGCTAAGCTGGTGGTTCTGGCTTGTTCTTACTGGTCTTGGCCTGGGTATCACCGTCAGCATCAAGTGGGTTGGACTCTTCACCATTGCCTGGGTTGGATCCCTCACTCTACTTCAACTCTGGGTCCTTCTCGGCGACAACAAGAACGTGTCCATGGTAAGAAATTGATTAATATACACATACGAACATGTTTACTAACGGATGAACAGCGTCTTTTCACTAAGCACTTTATGGCTCGTGTCTTCTGTCTAATCATTATTCCACTCACCTTCTACATGGCCATGTTCGCTATCCACTTCGTTTGCCTCAAGAACCCTGGCGACGGTGATGGCTTCATGAGCTCCGAGTTCCAGGCCACTCTCAACAACAAGCGTATGAAGGATGTCCCCGCCGATGTTATCATGGGCAGCCGTGTCACCATCCGCCATGTTAACACTCAGGGTGGCTACCTCCACTCTCATCCTCTCATGTACCCTACCGGTAGCAAGCAGCAGCAGATCACCCTGTACCCTCACAAGGACGACAACAATGTGTGGCTCCTTGAGAACCAGACCCAGCCTCTTGGAATTGATGGCCAGCCCATCAATGGCACCAAGGCCTGGGACGCCCTTCCTGAGCCTCAGTACATCACCGACGGTACCGTCCTTCGTCTTTACCATGGCCCCACTCATCGCCGCCTTCACTCTCATGACGTTCGCCCACCTATCACTGAGGCCGACTGGCAAAATGAGGTTTCTGCCTATGGTTACGAAGGATTCGAGGGAGATGCCAACGATTTCTTCCGTGTTGAGATTGTGAAGAAGAAGACATATGGATCTGTTGCAAAGGAACGTCTTCGCACTATCGAATCCAAGTTCCGTCTTGTGCACGTCATGACAGGCTGTGTTCTGTTCTCCCACAAGGTCAAGCTCCCTGACTGGGCCTCTGAGCAACAGGAAGTTACTTGCGCCCGAGGCGGAACTCTTCCCAACAGTCTATGGTACATCGAGGGTAACTCTCACCCTCAATTGCAGGGCGATGTTGAGAAGGTCAACTACCGCAATCCTGGTTTCTTCGGCAAGTTCTGGGAACTCCAGAAGGTCATGTGGCGAACAAACGCCGGTCTCACTGACTCTCACGCCTGGGATTCTCGCCCTGAGTCGTGGCCCATTCTCCGCCGTGGTATCAACTTCTGGGGTCGTCAGCATAAGCAGGTTTATCTCCTCGGAAACCCCATCATTTGGTGGTCTTCCAGCGTTGCCGTTGCCATCTGGGTCATCTTCAAGGCTATTGCTGTTCTCCGCTGGCAGCGCAGCTGCAATGACTACTCCAACATCACCTTCAAGCGATTCGACTACGAGATTGGTACTTCAGTTCTTGGCTGGGCTCTGCACTACTTCCCCTTCTACCTGATGCAACGTCAACTTTTCCTTCATCACTATTTCCCTGCTCTCTACTTTGCGATCATTGCTTTGTGCCAGCTCTTTGACTACGCCACTGCCCGCATCCCCGGAGCTGGTGCTCGTGATACCGCTTTGATCAACCGTGTTGCTACTGTCTCGTTCCTTGTCCTGTCGGCTGCCGTCTTCATGCTCTACTCTCCCCTGGCCTACGGAAGCCCTTGGACCAAGGCCGACTGCAGGCGCATGAAGCTTTTCAACACCTGGGACTTCGACTGCAACACCTTTTATGATAGCGTGAGTTTCACTGCCAACATTGACAAGTTATGAGCCTTGACTGACATCATTCACAGTATGACAAGTACAGCGAGGTCCCCTCCATCAGCTCATCTGTAGTCCCCACCACCTCAGCAGCCAAGAACGTTGAGCCCAAGCAGGAGGAGGCCCCTGTCTCCCAGAAGCAAGAAGAGGCTGTCATCTCTGGAGCTCCCCCTGCTCCTGATCAGGCCCAGGTTGAGCACCGAGTCGTTGCTAAGGAAGAGAAGGTTGAGTACCGTGACCAGGATGGCAACCTCCTTGACCCTGAGGAGGTAAAAGCTCTTGAGGGCAAGGTTGAGTTCAAGACCAAGTACGAAACCAAGACACGCGTTGTTGATGAACAGGGCAACGAAGTCCAAGAGCCTGCTGAGGGCTGGGACCAGAACCTGGCTGGTGTCGCTCCTCCTCACCCCGACGTCGAGGGTGTCAACAGCGAGACCGTTAAGGGCAAGGATGAAGGTGCCGCCGCTCCTCAAGATGTGGCTGCCAGCAAGGATGGTGAGAAGGAGGCGGAAGAGGCCAAGGCTAAGCCTGCCAGTGAGAACCAGCAAGATGCTACCGTTAAGGAAGAGTTGTAGAGTGCCCTAGGCTCAGTCTCATCCAGCAATATTTCCAGGTCACTAATAACCCTTCCTTTGCTCTACGACCGGCTTCATCAAAACCTCGCCACAATTCATGTAACATCATGTACTCTATCACTTACGACCTATGGAGGGAGGATGGGAAGATCCATGTTGGTCTGATATTAGGAGGCTGGAAAGGAGAAAGCAATGTCTTGTTCTGAAAGAGATATTATAGAAAACATCTAAAAAGAAGGAGGAGATGAGGTTACGCGGAAACCGGAACCAGAACGTCTAGCAATGACGTACTCTCATTTGTTGGCTTATGTCGAGGGTAGTACTGTGGCATCGGTACGATTGGCAGCGATGTACAAATTTATCACATAATAAATTTTCATGTTCAAGTTCAAGTCTTGTCTAGTTTGCAGTGAAGAATGAATAATTTTGTAGTGTTCCTGATGTATAACTTCATTAGTGCAAGCCTCAGAGCTATCGAGAGTCCATCAGGCCTATAGTTCAAGTTCGATACCACAGTGTTACAAAGGACAAGTCTGTTGTAGTTGGTATCATATGTATTACTACTACAACTAAAGGGCATCGTCAGAGGGCATGCTTGACGGCCTTGAGTAATCTATTGTGTAAGAATGCCAAGGCATGCCTGCGTGTTGTGCGCTCTTGTTGCGCAATATCAGCAACTCAATCATGAACGCTCTGGATAACGAGAAAAAGCAAAGGACAAGTACGTCATTCCAAAAAGAAAGGCCCATTTCCCATGTCGTTGCGCCGCCCCGAATGAATGATGCGCATATTTCCATCAAACGCCAGCAATGAAATCCCACCATCTGAGAAGAACGCGCGCAGTTCATAAACGACCAAATGATTGCTTGCTTCCAATCCTTCCTTCCATCCAATTTCCGTGCCATATTCGTTCAAAAAGGAAATATTAGGGGCTGATCCACCATCCCCTGAGCTCATAATATTTGATCTCATCGGCCCATAGAGTAGTAGCACCGAAAAGGTGCAATCCAAAACAATGCATGCGATCCTGTAGCCCAAATAGTATACATAGTCATACACAAAGTCTACAGTGGTGTCGATATCACCGACTCGAAGGGACTTTGAAGGATGTGAGGTTTTTAATCCGTAGTCGGAATCGTGATAGATAGTCGCTTCGTTTCTTCCGAACCAGAGTTGCTCTTCACATCAAGACTCTGGACGGAGCTGCGTACGCTCCTGGCTCCATCAGTTTGCATAGGAGGTGTGTGTGGCTCCTCGATCTGGCCACTCTTGGTTGTATCGCTTCGTGTCCGTTCTATCGTCATCGGTGGTGTTTGAAAGCCAGGAACCTCGAGATGGTCAGACCTCACACTGCCGTCGTGGCTATTACGCGGGCTCTTTTCCATGTCGACAGAGAGGGGCGCGGGGATGCATGGAATAACACCACCACCAATGCGAGACCAGAACATCTGCTCCCTCAGTCGTACACTCTCCTCCCAGGCAGCCTTCTCGTGATCCTCATTGTCCGCTCGCCAATGACCATCCTTAACCATACGCAAGAAGCCCAAGAAGTCACAAGTCGACCGTACGCGAGTCAGACAGTACTTGCACAACGGGTGCCGTTGAGCGGAATCAGTCTCACTCGTTCTGAATCGATGGTTTCGTAAATACTGAGGGTCCTTGCGTGAATCACCGCAGAGTGCACATGGGTAAAATTGCGGCTTTGTAAGTGCCACAAGACTGCCAGTGGTTGGCACGGGCTCAACCACCAGAGATCCGTCAGCGATGGCGGCGATAACGGATCGACGAGCCAGCCATGACAAGCCTGGAGCCATATCTAGACGAAGTGTAGGCTCGATATCTTCAGCCAAAACTCGCTTATAAAACTTTGTTTCTTTCAAGCTCGGCAGAGGGGTAGCTGATGCATTTGAAGCAGCGCTGACGGTAGAGGCCGGTGTGTTGGGAGACTGAGGTGCACTTCCGGCCCCAGCAATAGGTGTGCCAAGTGAGGTAGTTGAGGCGTTTGAGGGATGGGCGCTCGATATCGAACCACCAAGTCCAAAGCCAGTTAGAGCATTCAGAGCACCGACTGAACCTGAAGAAACGCGGCTGCCAGGGCGATTTCGAGAAGTCCGTGCGAGTATGAGAAAATCGTCATAAGACGACAAATCGGTTCGCAGAACAGGTTGGACAAGATGCGAGAAGCTGGTCGGGTGAGCAGGCTCGACGGAAGCGCTCCAGAGCGAAGCAGCAGGCTCCTCAGCTGAAGATCGAGGATCGTCACGAGTATCAGGTTTCGTCAAGCCGGGAGAAGAGGGAGCAGTGGGGTTATTGTGATCTCCTCGTTCCGAAGCCATATGTTCCATAACGTGCTTCAGCTCGACCAGTTGCTCCTGTTGAGATTTTAGAATGCTCTCAGTATCGGCAAGCTGAGACTTGAGCTGGTCATTCTTGCGCTGAAGAGCCTCATGGTCAGTCTTGGCCTCTTCCTTGGCAGCAATCACCATTTTGTTTGCTTCCTCAAACAATGCCGCTGTGAGATTCTCGAGCTCCTGCTCAATCTTCTTCTTTTCCATTTCTGTGTCAATTCGCTTTTGACGTTCCGCGGCAACCTTGGCCTGCCACACCCTCTTTTCGTCCTCAACGGTGTGCTTGCGAACCCATACGTCACCAGCCAACATTTCGCGTTGTGAGGCATTCTGAGTCTCAAGCATGCGAATTCGTTCCCGTGCAGCATCAAGTTCGTGGCGAGCGGCGGATAAAGAGTCGTCCAGGATGGTTTGGTGATTGATGGCGTTGATGAGCTTATTACTGAGGGTGGCGACTTCGTCATTCAGATCGGGGTGATGACTGGGAGTCGCTACACCGCTGTCATCGGCAGGGCTCATTGCACGACTTCGAGGATCAGGTATTGTGCTCATCTCATCTCCAAAATCTGTAGGCGGGTTCGGTGAGACAATCGGTAGATGTGTCGAGGAGGAAGATTTGATCGGTGTGTGGTCGGGAGTAAGCGAAGGCGTTCGAGGGTGATAGCTAGGGGTCGCTGCGATGGAGGAGAGAGATCGAAAATGACCTAATGACCGCCGAGAAGCTGGCGATTTTGTCGCGAGTGGTTGACCCCAGCCGGCGGCGGCGGCGGACATTGGAATAAATCTACAACGCGTAAGCTCAAAGCCGACAAGATGTGGTGGCCAAATTTGGTGATAGAGTTCGGGCTGGAGAGTATGTGTGGCGGAACAAGAGAAGAAGGTGCAAGCGGGTGCGGAGAACGGAGGTATACTGAGTCAAGAATTCAAGATGGCAATGATGGTAACGTACGAGTCCATTGTGATCGGGCGTATGTGTGTCAGTTGGATACGTCCTGTGCTCTCGGCCCGGGCAGAGAAAGACGTGACCTGACCTGGCGTGACAGGTCAAGATGAGACGACAAGTCCGTTGAGAGACTGACCAGACGTGGAAAAGTCAATCCCTCAAAGAGTTTGGATAGGGAATGGAGAGAGATGGGCGGACCCTCCGGAGCCGACGAGTGACGACAAGCCAGTCCAATCCAGTCAGGGAAACGGCTGTGAGTGCCAAACGGGGGAAGACGACGGACGACGGACGGGAGCTGCAGCTGGAGCTGGCTGGAGCTGGAGGGCGGCGAGATAAGTGAGAGATCCGAGCGAGCGAGCGAGTGACTGTGAGACCTCGGGGCCTGAGACAAGATGAGCCACGTTCCACAGGCTCTGAGAAGCCGACAGGTTGATAGGGACTGAGAAATGCTGTGGCTTGTTTGATTCGATTACTGTTGCCAGGCTGGCAGCAGGCACGAAGAGCGTAAAATGAGAAATAGAGAAAGACGAGAGGGAAAATGAGAGAGAGATCCTGGTATGTACGAATACGTGGGTATTGTAGCTACTAACTGAACCTGACCTGAATGTACGGTAGCAGTGTAGCACGGGCGGCCGCGGTCCCTGGTTCTCCGCAGGCTTGTGAGATGGAGATGGGTCCTAATCCGACAAAGTCCCAGAAGTCGTGTCGTATCGTATCGGTCGCGGATCGTAATTGGGAGGTGGAGTCGTTTTGGAAAGTCGTTTGACGATGTAATGATGCAGACGAAGCAAAAAATAGAACAAGCAAAATCCGAGATACCTGAGGTACTTTGATTCAGAAATAAGGTATCCAGGGACGGCAAGAAGGGGTTCAATTCAGATTGGTTAGGAACGACCATGCGCATCATGAATCGCGCCTTCTTCCATGTTCCCGCCTCACTCGGTCTTCCCAATCTCGACTCGCTGATGGAAGGAGCATCAGTCAGTGCAGATACGCCCAAGGCATGTACCTCTTTGATGCCGACCAGTCAGACAGCAGAGATCTAGCAGGGAACAAGAGACGCGATGGGGTCGAGGCCTTGGCTCCTCCAACCAAACTCTTAGAGGAACCGCCTGCGCCACGAACCGTCCGCTGACGCCACGCTATCACAGTGCAGGCGCTTGCCGGTGAGTTAATCCTTGTTGGGAATAGCCGGTGCTCACGGTTGCTGCGGTGGTCAATTTGTCGATACTTGGGAGCCAAGTAGACCTTATCGAGAAAACGAACTAACGGGATGCGCGTTCAGTGCGAGCCCGTGCGCTAGCGATTTAAAGGCAGGGGCCGTTCCAGCGCCCTATCCGGGGGGGGCTCGCTCACTTTGGCAGCTGAGGCTATGTACAGTAGCAGACCTACAGAAACTAGGCCGAGTTTTTTAGTGGAAGGGCTTCAGTGGATTATCGCCAAGTTTACAGTTCCAATGCAGTCCAGCCCAACCCAGAGCCAGGCCTGGGCCTCGTGTTTGACCAGGCTCTTGGGTCTCGTCTCGTTTGGAGTCTATTGCCATGGCTCAAGGTTACGAGCTGAAAAGGGGAAAGTAGTAGAAGGAGTAGGAAAAGAATTCTTCCCGAGTCGTACACGCGTGATTGAGGAAATATGAGACGAGACGAGTCTTCCGTACAGGGCCATATCGTTTGATGAGACACAGTCACTTGCTGCTGCAGGTAAAGTGTTTCCCTTTGCTTAGCTCCAAGTGGAGGAGAATTGATTTGGCAAAAGTGGGCAGTGATGACGGGTCCATCTGAGTGATTCAACCAAGTTTGGGCAAGGATGACGATGAATTGGACTGACAGGGTCCTTGGGGAGGATCCACCTTTCAAAGCCACGTCGAGGGAGGGAGGGAGTTAAACGGAATTGAAAGGGAGAGTGAAGCGAGACAACAAGCGCAAGCTATGACGAATACCATATTTGATCCAGGGTAGGCTGTTGTACCTATCGAACTGGACAACAACTGGCATGAAGCCTGTTTATTGCAGGTCAACTGGAATGAGGTTCTCTCGATCACGAGCAGATCAGAGAAACATTCAGCCAAGACGATCGCTTTACCCCTGACTAACCACTAAGTTAGCTGTAGCCCCTGCAAGTCCAACGTCTTGTGCATACATATGTTGCCGTGTTGACCAAGTAACACTACGCGTAGGGAGCGATATGCTGTGCTGTGACTATGTGATGTGACTGCAGTGTAACTCGAGGCTGAACTGGTTGATGAGTTGGCACTTCCGTTAACCGCCTCAGCCTCCACTATATCCGACGTTTCAACTACAGTAAATCACTGACTGTCATGTTCCGTTGTTTGTCTGTGCCCAGGTCCAAGTGCCTGCCATCCATGTTAGTTATCTCTCTAAGATAAGGGTCCAATGTGACCTATGACATCAGAGCCAGCATCTCTTGGACCTCAAGTTTAACGGAACAACAGCCTTGCATCGTCATTCTTTTTGCCCTGGAAAATAGCAAGGACAATTAATGAGTTCGTAGTTGGTTTCACTACAATCAACAACATGTCGCACAGACTCTGACGTACATTCCATCACCTGCCCCTACCTAAGGCTCATGAAATGGTCATTCGCCCGTTTTTATCACGTCTACCAAATGACATTATCCCTAACCAACAGCCGAGAAATGTCTTGATAAAGCCGTGCAAAACCGGGAATTTCCCCTGCAGTGCTGTCCTTTGACTAAAGAAGCCGGAGTCTAAGATACCCAAAAATTGATTCCGTTAAGCGATTTGGACAACATCCTTCTTACGTAGCTAGATGGAACTTCAAGACAGCCAGCCTCACTATGTCAACGTATCAAGCAGCCAACTCAGACGCTGTGCAAAGAATAATATAATTGTCTTCTTGAACTATGAATCGCACTTTCCCAGCTATCCAATGAGTCCTCCTGTTGGGATGGCTTTATTTTATAACCAGTTTAGAAGAAAAAGATTATGGAAGCTGAAAAATTGATATATGCCTGCCTATCCATCTTGATCCTCTCACCTCTGTGCTCTGTGACATCTTGCCTTTACTAATGCCTTGATTAGCTGACATAAGGCCACTTGGGTTTTATATAGGATTTTCGGATATTCTAAGTTCACCAATTGTGAATCAAAATTCAAATAGTGAACTCACAAAGGGTGGCGTTAATCTCAAGACTCGAGCTGAGATATAAGCCTCTGGACTTAATAAGTAAGTACTATCAGTAGCTGACTTCCTCGTGTAACTACGCAGTGACCATCGCTATCCATAAAAATGAAGTATGAAGGGAAGTTGTAAGATCTCGCGATATGCATTGCGGTTGATGTCTAAGCCAGCTATCGTGGGGTTAGATCTGGCTAACTTAAGAGTTAAGCAAATGTCCTGAATTACCTAGATTAAAAAGCCTTTTCTTAACAAAATAATGATCTAACTGTAATAGGGGCTGACTGCTCTATATAATAGGGCGAGGCTGGTAAGCTAAGGCTAATTGTGATGAATATCATCAGATCTTGTAGTAGCTGCCTGTGTACCCTAGTTCATATAAATGAAGATTCATGAAACAAATGAGAACAAGTATCTCTCTGCTGTTCTACTCCAACATCCGTTCTCAAGTTTCAATACGGGAGCCTCAATTCTAGAATTTCTAGCTATAGATAACAAGCATTGTTCAGAAACAGGTGATGAAACTTCTGGATAGAAAATTATATCTGTAACCTGTGCTCCCTCTATCTTTTAGTTCCCTGAATTTGCCGCGTTTTGATCAATTATACTGTGATAGCTCGAGCTCTGAAGTATTTGACTGCAAATCAAGTTATCAAACAGGTCGGCCAAAGCTCGTATGCTGTAACGTAATTTCCATGTCAAACAGAGGTCCAACTATAGACGCCGGCCTTACTACAACTATGAAGGCATGATTCTAACGTTCCAAGGTGTTCCTGAGTTTCCGACACAGACAAATTATCAAGCTCCCTCAGACACCAACCATTCTCCTGTTCAATATGGCTGGAGACTATCAAAGTTACTTTTCACGACTTCTTCGCTCCTCAGCCAGGTGAGTGGAAAGGAGAAAAGGTGTATTTCATGCGTCTGATTCTCAATGATGCGAGATAGAAGATCACTGGTATCTATGGGTGTTGCTGAGTTGAGATATGTGGCCGAGAAGAGCCACGGAAGATGCATTACTTTTGTCTATGTAGTCCGGGCTTGAAGTCCTTACGAAAACATTCTATGTTCCGTCATCCTCCCTCTCCTTCACATCGTTTACACAATCCTGCCAGCTTATCCACTTCATATACACACATTCAATAATCGCAATGATGACCATACCACTTCCAAGACCAATCCAAAGACCATCGAGCTTGAGGTCTGGGCTTCCCAGCTCGAGCCATATGGCAAATGGCACGGCAGCAAGGTAGTTGACTGCTAGCACAACCCACGCAGCTACGGATTGCTTTGCCAGACCTCTCAACACACCATTGGTGCCGCAGATGATTGAGTCGATGATCTGGAAGCAGGCCACAGCAACCATGGATCCCGTGGCCAAGTCTCTGACAGTACTGTCGTCGGAGAACATATCTGCAAGCGGGTTTCGCAGCACATACAGGAATGCGCCGTCGAGGATACCCACCACGGTGAAGACGCCAGT
This sequence comes from Fusarium verticillioides 7600, assembly GCF_000149555.1. Classification (NCBI taxonomy): domain Eukaryota; kingdom Fungi; phylum Ascomycota; class Sordariomycetes; order Hypocreales; family Nectriaceae; genus Fusarium; species Fusarium verticillioides. The sequence continues at coordinate 754,234 of NC_031680.1, read as the reverse complement.
GTATAGAATTGCAGCACGTCGTGCTTCCTTGAGTGCGCCAGCACCAACCAGGTGACCGAAGCGAGTGGTGACTGCGACGCTGATCGAGAACGGTATGTGCCATGTAACAATAGAGAGCGTGTTGAGTACTGTTTGCGCAGCCAAGTGGCGGGTACCGAGATAAGATGTGCTGACCATGAGGATCTCAAAGGCGAGCCACTCGGCAAGATTCACGGCGGTGCTTGCAATAGAGAGCCGGACCATAGGGCCCCATTCGCGGAACGCAAATGCAGCACGGCCATCCCAGCCGCCCCAGCATCGGTGAGACTTCTTGCCAATGAAGACGACATACAACAGAAGAAGTGCAGGTCGAAGGTTATTGGCAAGGGCTTGACCGAAAGCAGCGCCATCGAGGCCCATGTCGAGCTTGACGGCAAAGTACCAACTCAGAAAAGCATTGACGGGAGCACAAATAATGAGAATGACCATTCCAGGAGCAAATTCACCCTGCGCCTGAAGAAACCTCTTACCAGCTTCAAAAAATGCATAGCCGGGAAGTCCGACGAGACTGACGCGCAAGAAAGAAGCAGCTTTCAAGGCGAGGCTTCGCTGAGGGACAAGCAATGGCAGAATCCAGTGCGAGCATAGCCAGATTGCGCCGACAGGAATCATGACGATTGACATGAACACTATCATCCGTTGGATGTGCACTCCGACGCCGGTATAGCGACCAGACCCGTAGGCCTGCGCACACAATGTGTCGAGAGCCGTGGCCATGCCCTCAAAGATGGTGAACCCAATGATGTTGATCGTTGTCAAGCCCAAGCTTGAAGCTGCCAATTCCTCAGCACCCAACCGACCAGCGACAATGGTTGTAATGACAGTAAAAGAATACTGAAGCAGATACGTCGCGATCAAAGGGAGAGAGTACTGGCATAGCAGTTTCGCCTCAGCCAAGAGGCTGTGGACGTCGGTCAACGACTTTGCGGTTCCATTTTCGCTGACTTCTGATATCCTCGGAAGCAGAGGCGAAGTCTCATCGTGTAACACGCCATCGTGGATGTGAGAGTGAGAGTCTTGGTGGCCCTCACGGCGCCGACGTTGGCTCGAAGGCATTGGCGCTTGTGTTGTGTGTATTTGCTGTTAGTCTCGGCTCAATTGATGAAAGCTTGAGCTGCAATAGCGCTTTTGAGCCCTGTGAGATCCACTAGTGGAGGGCGAATTGGATAGAGGATGTTTATAAGAAGAATTCTTCTGCCAAAGGCGAAAAGAAAGACGTGATCCACCGATTTCGGACCCAGCAACCAAAAGAGGAGGCTAGGCCAAAGGCAGAATGACAGGCCCACTTGGACGAACTCAATTGCTAAGAATTGCCTGATGCTTTTGGACGACTCATGAACTTACATGAACTTCGCCGATGGAGAATACCGTGACTCGTGATTGACATTCTGGTTTATGGCATGCCGTTCGGAGATCAATTGAGGCCAGCCATATCACGTGGTGTCGATGTCCAGCACAATCATTCCCCGTGCTTGATGTTGGACCGCATATCGAGCACCATCTCATGATTTTTGGACCTGAGAGTCCGTTGAAATACCAAGGAGCATTAGACTTCAAGACGTGATATCCATCTCAGAGCTGTCATCAACGAGGCGCAAAATCCCGCCCTGATCGAGCAGAGAAAGGTACTCGGCTTGGAAACCGTCAGTTCACTCCAGGGAACAAAGTCTGAAGTACTTACTCGCAATTGGCCAACGCTCAGATAGTCTTTTGAGACCATCCACGATAGTCACCAACGCTTCTTTCATCTGCGGTTCATTGTCTTCCCGAATAAACCATGAGCACGCACTACAAGCGGTATAAAAACATCGTGCTTGAAGAGGACAACCTGACTGAATCTGAGCCAGTTTAGGGGTCAAAGTACTACCTAGTGCTCTCAGGCCTTGAACGCTAATACTCTGCAATTCTGTTTCGTGTGTCAAACGTTCTCGACTTGTTATTCCAGGTGCGTCAGGACATCCATAAGCTCCGTATAGGAGCGCTTGGGCACAAATGCAAATGGCGGAAGCACATGCCAAAGAGGATGCCGAAGAAGAAGAAACGTTGCTCAAGGATTGTTCTTCAATAGAAATTTGTAGCGAGTTTAGTGCTCTATTAAGGCTCTGCGCTTCCTGGACAACATGTAGGATATCGTGCGAAGATTTGGTTTTCAAATGTTTGTGTGTAACGACCTTGCCGAGCATATGAGCTGCTTGGCATGTTCTAGCAAAGGAGCCCAGAGTCGTGATGGAGCTGAAGCATGCTGTATACAGTGGCTCGCTTGGAACAGTCTTACCCAAAACCCAGTCTTCATCGTTGACTGGTAGCAGCTCATCAGGGCAAGGCTCCGGAGCTGAAAATGGCAGCCCACTTGTGTCCATACTGATGAACCTGAACATAGTTTCCTTAGATGGAGGCTCAAGGATGTAGAGTTATGGCTTACCTGTCAAGCACAAAGATAGTCCACCATGTTCTGCGCTGTTCTTCTCGCTTAGACCAGGAGTCAGCAAATTTGAAGAGTTGCTGTGCATCTCTATCATGCCAACTCATTAGTATACCTAGTCTCGCCGCTCGACTAATGGTGAGGTAACAGGCAGGATATATAGCCTGGCACGCTTCATAGAGAGCTAATAGCACCAAGGACTGAGCAAGGCGAAGTGAAACTAGGCCTGCACTTTCAGCAGCAGCACTTAGAGTTTTTGCCAACATGTACAACGGGTGCTGAGATGGAGGGTGGCCATTGGGTCTGAGCGTGCATATTTTCATGCATAAAAGTAGCAGATCATGGCAAGCATCTTGACTGAAAGGATCGGGATGTGTGATCCGCTTTCTGCTAATCATGGGAAGCCACTCATGTACTGAAGAAAAGTAATTGTGATAGAGGACTGGTAAGTCATCTGGTTCTAAGTGCTTGGCTATAATCTGTTGCAGATCGACTCTTGGCCCAGGTGCTAATGCATTGCTGGTGGTCAGCGGCGTAAAGAGATCTGGATCCAAGAAGAAGGCCAAGGGAAACGGTTGGTTGGGCTCTGATAGAGACGGCTGGCTTGTTCCATCTGGCGGAGGAGCAGTTGGAGGTGGTGGAAGTTCTATATATTCACATTTCTTGCCTAGGCGCCGACACTGTAAGCCGTCAGTTTTAGGCTATATCTGCCCCATTTCTGAGCCGTACTAAGGAGCAAGATGGCAGCTCTCTCATGCATTTCCTCTTCAGACGGCTGAACAAGTCAGAGAAGCTTCAAACTGATATGAGGGCTCAACCTTACCGACATGTTGCACATGAATGACGAGACACGGGCATCTCGATCCGCGTAACGTTGACAGCCTCGTTGATCTGCAGTGATTTCAAAGCAGCTTATAAATCAATCAGGATCTCTTGGGTTGCAGCGTGAGCGTGAGCGTGGGGGCGAGATACAGTCAAAACAGGCTGAAGAGATGATTGAAATGCAGGAAGAAAAGAGAGAAGCTGAAAAGCTGAGAGCTGAGAACGGAGGTGAGCGGGTAATAGGGAGGCAGAGTGAGACAGAGGCGGATCTGGAGCGGACTTTAGTGGAACCGTTCCTGCAGGTATAAGACACCAACCAACCAATACCAACACCAATAGCAAGACAGGACCTGAAAATGAGAATAACGTGATGAGACTGGTCGAAGGTGAGACGATTAGTAATGAACAAATGGCTATAAGACATATATACAATGGGTAGAGATGTAATCGACTACTCCCATATTAAGCATACTCTCTCTACCTACACTCGACATGGCCACCAAAAAGCTCATAGTCATCACCGGTGCAACAGGCGGTCAAGGAGGCTCAGCCGTCAACTCTTTTCTCAGTGATCCAAAATGGCGTGTTCGTGGCATCACCCGGAACCCTTCAAGCCAAAAAATCAAAGAACCTCGAGGCCTGCGGTGTTGAAGTAGTCCAAGCCGACTTGGATGACAGGGCCTCACTAGCCAAGGCTTTCCAGGAGCAAATGTCATCTTTGCGGTCAGCGACTTTTGGGGGCATCTACAACGACCCAAAGAACCAAAACAAACCAGAGCCGGGTCAAGCTCTTAACGAGTGGACAAAGGTTCAAGAAACCCAACAAACTCAAGAATGCCATTGATGAAGCTGTTAGAGTATCAAGTTTAGAACGTTTCATCATGTCTTCACTTCCGGGTCCAACGAAATTATCGAGAGGAAAGTACACGAATGTCTGTCATCACGACTCCAAGGCAGATGCAGAAGAGTACCGTGAACAAAACCAGCCACAGCTCTGGGCTAAGACGAGTATATATCTCCCTGGATACTTTCTCAGCAACTTCTTGACTCATCCAATGGCTCAGCCAACCAAGGTTTGATTTCAACAGCTGCCCAAATCCAATGACATTCAAACTGAGGATGCAGCAGAAAGAGAACGGAAACATACAGTTCGCAAACAACCTAGATCTCGATGCAAAAGTTCCTCTGATGTCACACGACCAAGATTCTGGTCCCTTCGTCAGAGCCCTAATTCAAAACCCTCCAGGGAAAAGTGTCATTGGCTATCGTGCTTGGATCACACCACGGGAGTTCGTACGAATTTCCAGTAAAGTCACGCCGCACGAGACTAAAATACTACACATACCACACAGGGATTTCAGCTTTGATTGCAAAGAAGAGTTGAGGGCTGAATTGCAGGATAACTTTGCATTTGCTAACGAAATTGGGCTTCATGGCGGTGATGATTCTCCTGCTGTTCATCCCAACAAGGTAAGCTTCCCTTGATATTTGTGATAGGATATGATGGAAGCTGATCTGCATGCAGCTGAATCCTCCTACTCAACTGAAGAGCATTGAAGATTGGGTTAGAGAACAAGACTAGTCTAAAGTTTGGGGATCTTGAGATATAGCTTGGAGGAGCAAGAATCTATCTAGATGTAGCTAGCATCCAATAGCTGAGGCTCTTCATGCTGGCGCTCGATTGGGAATTGATAGTAGCTACTTACTGTAATAAACTAAGGTATTTTAGTGGCAGATCTTGATAAGGAAATCGGTCTATCGAAAGCTAATGAATAGTGTAAGTGGTTATCGTGATTCTGCTCTGAATAGGATTGATATCAGCTCTACCAATAGCGGCCACAGGTGGCGGGGAGAACACAGCCAAGACAGCCACTGCAAAACCCCTCAGCTCAGGCCGGGGATAACGTTACATTACCCATAATAACTACTCCTTGACCGCTAAGGCATCCATGAGCACGTCTCGAAACAATCGACCTTTAATCAACGTCCTCGCCAAGAAATTCGCCCTTCGAGGATCAAGAATGGAGCCTCCTGAGAACCAAAAACTGGTGGTCGTTGCCTCAAACAACATCCCCAAAATCAAAGCCACCCGTGATGGCTTCACACAAATGCTTCCAGCCTCTCATGACTTTCAAGGCATCAGCGTAGACTCCAACGTCTCAGACCAGCCCTTCTCAGACGAAGAGACTCTGCGTGGTGCATCAAATCGAGCACAGAACGCTCAAGCAGCCAGACCAGAAGCTGATTTCTGGGTTGGCATTGAGGGCGGTGTTGAAACTCACAATGGCTCCATCTGCTCTTTTGCTTGGATTGTTGTTATTGGAACAGATGGCAAGGTCGGCAAGGCACGGACTTCGGCGTATTTTCTACCAGAGAAGACTTGTCAGTTGTTGAAAGAGGGTGTTGAGCTGGGGCATGCGGATGATATGATATTTGGGCAGACAGATTCAAAGAACAAGCAGGGCTCGGTTGGGCTATTGACTGGCGGGGTTGTTGATCGAGCTGCGTATTATACACAGGCCGTCATTCTAGCCCTGGTACCATTCAGGAATGCTTCTTTGGACTTTTGATGGCTTCATTTTCATATTGAGCACTCAAGGCGCTCAAGGTAAAAACGCAAATGATACTATAATTCATGATGGGCACTACATTTCACTTCTGGAGTTCAGTCAAGAAAGGATACACATTCTTGCAGAGGCAAAACACTTTTATTAACCTGCCCATAAGGAGTGTAAATGTATATATAAATGATTTAAGGATTAGATGTGCGTAATGCGTGTACTTTTCCACCCCTTCCATGCTATCCCTCCATTCTGTTATTACCCTTCACTCCATCTCTTCACAAATTCTGTAAATACATAGACAGTAACATATGTACAGCCATGACGCCACGCTGCATTGGGACAAATAACAAAACCCCAATCACTCTTATATCCAGTAGTGGCTAATATGAACTCATATATATCCAATAATCCGGGGAACGGCGGTCGTTACAGGTCGACTTATATCGCTGGGTTTGCAATAAAAAAAAACAATCTCGAGTAGAGCGATAGAAGCATGATATATGCTGTGCGTATATGAGTAGGTAGTGCGTGTATATGTAGGGGAATAGGGACCGAGGAATGGCTTAGCGGTCCGTCGCCTCGTTCCAGTCACCCATCTCGGGCATGCCGTAGGGATTCCACTCTTGACCAGGATAACTAGTCGCGCTCATCTGAGGAGGAACCTCTCCATCGGAGTCGGCATTGGGATCGTAGTGAATCTTCTCTTCTTGCGAATCAATTCGCAATGTGCGCTTGCGGGCGCCCTCGGTATCTTCGAGTTCAGCATGGAACGATGGGCCTCCCCTGCTCTTTGGTTCGGGAGGGCCAAGATCACTACCACCTGATGGTGATTGCCTCGTAGAGTTAGGGCTGACACTGCCTGGTGCACCAGATGGGGGACTGAGCGACACGCCCTGAGACTCCTCTGCTTTAGATGAGAATCGTGAGCTGGTACCATGCGCAGCATGGCCTCCCATGAAATCGCCTCCAGCAAGCACAGGCATGGGAAGACTAGGAGCTCGGGACTTGGAGCTACCGTTCTGCTCTGTGCCTATTCTTGGGGAGACGTGTTGCGCTGATGGAGGATTACCGCCAACTCTGGGACTCCCGCTGGTTCTGCCACTATGGGGGCTGTCGCTGTGAAACCTCTGCATATTGGAGGTTCCCTGATGAGTTGCATTGGGGTCATTTCGAGGAGCGGCATCTGAGCACTCACGTTCTCCTTCTTGGGTGTGGTCGTGTTCAGGGTTGGCAGCAACCATCGCTTGCAGGTTCAACAGTGAAGGACGAGGCGACGGGGCGTGAACTGGTGTAGGAGAGTGAACCTGAGTAGGTGTCGAGACATGAACAGGGGGTGATTCCTCCCCATGAACATTTTGTGCTGTTGGGAACCCATACTGCGGGTTTTGAGGCTGCGACGAGAACTGAGAATGCTGAGGACTTCTATATGACGAGGGCGTATTTGGGCTTTGGCCGATTGTTCCACCGTGCCATTGGCCAGGATAAGAAGCCTGTCTTTGTTGAGGTGGTGGGAATTGTCCAGCAGGGGAAGGCATCTGAGGCTGCCATTGACCCGAGGGTTGAGGAGGAGACTGGAACTGTCCCTGCTGCTGTGCGGGGGAATGGAAGCGACCCTGATGCTGCATGGGGGACGTGAATTGGCCTTGTTGCATGGGTGGAGACACGAACTGGCCTTGCGGTTGAGCAGGCGATTGGAAGTGGCCTTGCTGTTGGACAGGAGACTGGAATTGACCATGGGGCTGCGGCGGAGAATGATATTGAGCCTGTGACGACTGTGTCGGCGGGAACTGGCCCTCCATCTGAGGAGACTGATACGGGTGGCCAGGCTGTGGCTGGCTCATACCCTGGGGACCTGAAGCGTAAGCCCCCGAAGGACTTCGGAACTCTTGCTGTGGCATAATTGGGCTGGTAAACATTGATGAGTATCGCTTGGTCTGCGCTTGTCCCATACTCTGGTTGCTGAACTGAGATGACGGGCGAACAGTCGGCACTTGTCCAAAAGGTTGGCTGCTGACCTGTGAGGATGGACGGGGAGACTGGGTCTGTCCATGCGGAACTTGACCAGCAAACTGCTGCTGAGGAATCTGGGGCTGTTGAGGTCGCTGAGCTTGCTGGGCTTGTTGAGGCTGCTGTTGTCGCTGCACAGGCCGCATCTCATGGTTCTGATAAGCCTGCAGATCGGGAATGACCATTGACTGCCGATTCTCCTTGGAACCTCGTTTAAATGCTCCGAGGATCTTGCTTGCAGTCAGCTTGTCATTCTCGCCCTTTCTTTGACTCGCTGCTGGCTTGTTTGAGACCTGTGCCGACATGCGATTCCTCAGACCCTTCCACTTAGAAGCTCCTGGACTTGGCTGGCGAGCTGGCTGATTGGCAACCTGGGGTTGCTGAAGAGCACCCGAGCTGTCCTTTGGGGGGACTGGAGGGCCTGAACCAGAATGCTGCATCTGCATAGATGGATGGCCAGGGGAACTGGCTTGTGGATATGAGCCTGGCATAGGCTGACCGGCAGATGGCTGACGGAGATTGGGCTCGTACTGTTGACCCGGAGTAATCTGGTAGCCACCATGCGGAGGGTTCATCTGAGGGTGTGCCTGTTGCTGAGCATTCGCATGCTGCTGCTGGAATCCAGAAGGAAACTGTTGATGTTGCTGTGGCGGTGACACTCCCATCCTGTTGGCAAAGGTCTGGTGTTGTGGAGAAGCAGACACTGCAGATACAACAGGCGTGTCAGGCTGTGAAAGCTGGGAGGACTGTCGTCTTCCAGCAGCCAAAGTCGTCGTATTCAGACGAGGACTCTGAGTAGCCATCGACGATACAGACGGCGGGCCAGTCTTGGAAATTTGCGACACTGGAGACAAGGGCATGTCACTATCTGATGCACCATGACTAGCCCTATTCTCATGCCTGAAGGACATGTTTGGTGAGTCGGTGACTGGTCGTTGGATCCGAGTTCCCTCCTGCTTTGCATGCGCGAGCTTGTCAAGCGACTGCGACGATTGTGACGCATGGTGGAATGACGGCTGAGTTGTTGGGGCTGTGCTTGGAACGTTGAATGATGTCTGCGTTGTCGGGGCACTTCTGATTGCGGACGCAGCTGGTGAGATCGATCGCATTCTTCCAGCTCGCGCGTCCGGGACGCTCTGTCCCACGCTGAAAGGTGTCTGTGGAGTCCCATGGCGGCTGCCTTCAGTCACTGATCCGATAGGAGGAGTCCCTGCTGGTGTGGTAGAGCCAAAGCCCAGAGGTGATGGACGTGAGTTGCGGTAGGCAGCTTGAGCGTGCTGGTTATCTCTTATCCCACCAGAAAGAGGTCGGGCAGCTGACATTGGAGATTGTTCCCTAGATATCGACTGCTGATTGCCAAATTGATGAGGCCTTTGAGGTTGGGGACTGGCCAATGGCGGTGCAGAGCCTTGAGGGCTTCCAAGCTGACGCCCTGGAAGTACAGGGCTGTCCAATTGGGGTCCCGAAGGTCTTCGTCCCTGTGTCTGCAGGGCCGGCGGGTGAGGGGTACCAAGCTGAGAACCAGAAGCGCGGCGATCATAAGGCTGTTGCATCTGGGGTGACGTAGCCTGCTGGGACTCCTTGCTCTTGTGGACGTGTCCCAAAAGGCCGGAGATTAGTCCAGCAGCCGAACCCCGTCTCTTACGGCGCTCGTTAGCATCAACCGGCGGTGTACCTGTTGGAGTCGGAAGCATCTGGTTGAAGGTAGGACCGGCAGTGCTACTTCGCTCAAAGCCTGGATGAGCAGGGCGCTCCAGGGATACTGGTTGCTGAGCTCCCAAGTGACTTGAGATCGGCCTTGAGGAGGTGGGTGTCCCAGGCTTCGAGGATGTACCGCTACTAGGCCGATTGAAGACGTTTGTCATAGCAGCCTTGGTATTGAATGCCGAAAATCGCTTCTTTGCTGGAGGGATAGCAGATTGGCTCATCTCGTTGGTCATGTTCGAGGTAGCTGCACGTGGAGGACCCACAAGGCGATACTGACCCGAAGCAGGATCGAAGTCAGGGTTGAGCCGAGATCCCCTTCTCTCTTCCGTCGATGTGGCGGGCCTGCTGTCATCCGGGCGTGGAGGAGGAGGCATTGAGAGCCGTTCACGGCTCTGCTTACTCCTCAGACCAAGCATGAAACTTGCTCTCGACTTCTTCTTGTCATGGGTTCCGTCCGTCGTCACACTTGAGACAGAAGCCGCGTCATGATGGACGTCAGCGTGCGGTGGTTGAAGTTGCTGCTGTTGTTGCGGAGGATGGAACTGCCGACCGTGGTGATCCATAGGCGTGCTTCGTCGCTCGGTCGAGCTCTTCCTGAAACGGTGCCCAATGTCCTTCAACAACGCCGAGGCCTTTTTAGAACGTCCCCGGTCTTCATTAGTAGTGTCGCCCGTCCCTGTTCTGGCGATGCCCTCTTGAGAAAATCGTCTGATGAACTGAGATCCAGGACCAGGGTGAACATCTTTAGAGCCGCTCGGCTGTCGTTGATGACCAGGGAAGAGACCAGGATAACGATTGGCCGATAAAGGTGGCACTTCAGAAGGCTTTTGCCGTTGATGATGCCTATTAGCCGTAGAGCTCGAAGATGGAGAAGGGGGAACCTCTCCAGTTTCCTTGTTGTAGCCGTAGAAAGGGTCATTTTGGGACTGCTGTGAACGTTGTGAACGCTGCGAGAGCTGGGAAATCTGCGAGGCATTCGTGCCCGCTCGGTTTCTGTTAACCATATGAAGGGGCTCGGCCAAGTGACTTTCTTCCAACTTCCATTGACCCGATGGTGGGACTGCCTGAGGCTTGGGAGTAACGCGGTGAAGAGGCTCAGACAAGTGGCTTTCCTCCAATTTCCAGGGACCAGACGGAGGAAGCCTCTGAACGGGGCCTCCCATGAGTTGAGGCGGAAGCAAGGGTAGCGTCGGAGGCTGGTATCCCTGAGTTTGCGGTGGCATAGGCCCGGGTTGGACTGGGTGCATCTGGAATGGATGCTGTGGTCCCCTGGGAGGTGATTGCTGCAGTGAGTGACGTGGCGATTGTTGCGGAGGGGGTGATTGAGGTTCTGATCCATCCACATCTTTCTTGAACTTCTCTTCCATGATAGAATCTGTCCCAACCAATGTAGACCCGACCGTAACCTCAGATGTCAGTGTTCCCTGCTGACGAGCAATCTCATCGAGGTCTTCCGGCTCAGCAGTAACATGCTCAACGATAGGCTGTGTGGTTCTTTGTTCAGTCGCTGTCGATCTCGAGTTAACATCAAAAGTCGACCCTCTTCTGATGGGAGGTAGTCCAACAAAGGAGGAATGACGCTGAACCATGGCCGAGGGATCATGTGGTTGAGTCGGACTTTGAGACTGAGGTGCATTTGTCATGGGGGCCTGTGAGATAACCGATGAATAAACAGATGTCGGTTGAGGTGATGGGTGTGCAGGGTCCTCTGGAGGCACCATACGAATACCGCCGCTGGCAGGCGTAGGAGTAGCACCGCCAGACATTGGATTACTGGATGGCATTTGGGTGCTGGAGCCACCCTGAGGATGGCCTTGGTTTGCAAGCATGGCTCCTGATTGCTGAGAAGCTTTACCCTTGGCAAGGTCTGTTCCTTTGAAGGGATCCCAAGTAGACTCATCGATGGGAGTTGGAATGAACCATTGCGATCTATCATCATTTTCTTTACTGGCGGGAGCGGAAATAGAAGCAGAGGCAGAGGCAGAGGTAGAAGCAGCTGGATCTTGGGAGAGCTGAGGCCCATAGCTCTCGCGTGAAGCAAGTCTCTTACCTGATTCGCCAGTCGAAGGCACAGAGCCAAACTGTAGCATGCTAGAAGATTGGGAGGACTGGGGAGCATGATACGACTGGGTCGAAGGCCTCGAGATCACGACGTCTTTGTCGGAGGAGTCATCAGCGCGGGATCTTGTGAGACGATCTAAACCCCACGATGCGCGTCTTTCAGCTTTGAACTTTGTTTGCACCGGAGATATTGGTTCGCCCTGTCAACCAAAGAAACATTAATAAACACTCTTGTCACATAGCCTGATGGATGGGCAACATCATGATGGATGACAATGCGGGAGGAGAAAAGGGAACAAGCGTCGTAGAATTCCTATCTCATACACCCGTCTCATCATAAGGTAAGGTCAAGAGTGATCATCAGCCCCGAAGTGCATGACGAAAGGAGATTTAATCCAACAATAACCCTGCTCCGAGGGAGAAAAAAAGAGGAAGAAGCCCATCACAACAGGTTCTAAAAAGAGAAGCGTCAGTGAAATACCTTGTCCCCAGTTCCACGCAATTTGCTCTTTCCCTTGCTAAACAATCCCTTGCCCATCTTTCCAGCAGACTGCATGAGTTCCTTGCCCTTGGTTCCAATCTGGTTGCTCGAGTTTCCGAAGCCGCTGGTGCCGGATGGCACGGATCCGCCAAGTCGAGATCGTCCTGGTGGTGGCCCTGTCGTAGGCGAGCTTGCATTAAGATACTGCTGGTAATACGGCTGTTGGTTGTGAGAAAGGCTGGGACCTGATGCGTGTCCCTTTTGACTTGTGGGCACCCCGGCTCCGGAGAAGGAGGAAGTTCCGTTCGCGTATTCGGGATGCTCGGTCATCAGATTAGACAGCCAGTTCTCCAGACCTGAGTCCCACGCTCGGTGTGTAGCTAAACCCGCTTCAAACTTGAGGGTCCTTTGAACGGGTGTTGCTAGGCTCATAATATCGCGCCATGGAGTAGTCTGAGGGAACTGACTGGGAGGAAGAGCTTTGGTCGACTTATCTGGGGGTGGCGATGCTGACGTAAGATTTGAAGGTACCTGATTCAATGATTTATTCTCTGCAACAGATGGACGACGATTGTCAATGGCTCGAGGAGTTGCATCGTCATTTTCGATAGAGACGGGGGAAGGGGGTTCCAAAGGAGCTGGCTGCTGACTTGGCGGTAGCGTACTGGCTTTGGAAACTTGATGAGAAATGCCACCAGAAGGCGGGATGACGATTCTCGGAGTCTCGACATTTTGAGGTGTCTCTTTGGTTTGGCTCGCAACATCCAAAGCCTCGTCCTTTGGAGATTGGGCACCCACTGGTGCTAGAGGTGAAGGAGAAGCTGGGCGAAGAGCTTCGTTGTTGAAAGTACCAGAGGGCGGCTCGACAGGGAGAATCTTTGTTGGGGAATCGAAACCAGCCTCCCAAGAGAATCTGCGCCGTGAATCAGACTTGAGTGACTCTGGTCGAGCGATAGGCTGGGTTTCGGTAGACACCACGGCGCTAGACAGCGGTTGGACAATTGGCTGCTGCTTCTGCTCATGAACTGGAGAGGTCTCAGTCTTGGGCTTCTCTTGGTCCTCTGCTTCGGTCTTCGAGTCTTGCGCGGGCTTCTCGTTTGAATCGGCCCAATAGCTATCATAATCGCTAAGGGTATAGCTGCTGTTACGAGTGACACCCCGGTCACCTGGTGTCAAAGACTGAGAGTTACCGGGCAGAGGCCGAGACACTGCAGAGCTTGGTGTTGGAGCAATGGGGCTAAGGGACCTCATGATCTCCTCACTCAGGACGTCACTTTCCTTAACAGGTGACGAATTGAAGGTGTTCAAAGATCCTTGTGTCAAAGCAGAATTAGGCTCGTAGTTCGATGGAGAGTAATCCGGTTGTCGAGGGTGCAGAGGCTCTGTAGGCGTAATCTTGGAGTCGGTGGCTGATGTAGGCTCTCTAGGCGATGGGAAGAGTCCCTTTGAGTTCGGGCTTGGTGTACGCAGAGGTGGAACAGCTCGAGGATCATTCACAGGGGCAAGAGAGGTGCTGCTGTTAGGTCCAGGAGTGCTGGCGTTGTCTTCACTCTCTCTGGGCTTCTCTTCCAAAGTTGCGAGATTTCCGGGGCTATCAGTTGCTTGACTGGGAACTGAAGGTTGGTCTTGCTTGGTCGGGTCTTGAACAGAGGCAGGACCGCTGGACTTGTTTCCCGAAGAGAAGAAATCAGCGCCAAATACTGACATACGCGCAACATCAGGAAGCTGTGGGCTGACAGATAATCGCTTCCTGTCAATATCCACAGGCGAATGAATCACAGTTTCTTCCGTGTGACTAGCAGGCTCTGGAGGAGCAATGCTATCTAGAGTGGGAGGATCGTGCAACCCCTGAGATCCTAAACCTAGCTCCTCACGCTTCGCGAGAATGGCATCAAAAGTTGGCTGCTTCTGGACCTTATCAATCGCTGGGCCATCTCCTCGACCGTATCCTGGCTGGTTCGGTTCATTGACTGGGGGTGTAGAGTGATCATCGGGTCTGGGTGCGATATTCTCTGTGACGGACAACGGCGACCCGCCCAACTTACGCTCATCATCTATATGGCGAAAATCGGGTCGGATTGAAGGCGAACCACGAGCAGCGGAACTTGCGGTGCTCTGCGGGGTAGAGGATCGTACGTCGGGCTGTTGGTCATAACTGGGCGCCTTTGAAGATCCAGGACCTGAAGACAAAGGAGCAGGTGATCCGGTTCGCCCTGTAACCGGTGACGAAACATTATGGGATTGTTCTGGGTGGCCTGGGTTGGGCACATCCGGATGGTTTGTCTGAAGCTGTAGCGATGGCGCGTTGCTTGAGCTGCGAGAACTGGAAGCGACAGCGGCAGCCAATCTTGGGGAGGGCCCAAATGATTCGGTTCGTTGTCCGACCGGTCGGAGACCTGTTGTTACTCGAGGAACCGGGGGAGGCGGCGGTGGCTCGTCATCCTCGAACTCGTCGGCGCCCCAATCGTCACCATCGTAATTCTGAGTCGGCGCTTGGACCCATTTCCTCGTCTTAGTACGGTTGACGTTGACCTGATATCCTCCAGGCGTTTGGGGAGATCTAGAAGCGATTGCGGATTAACGGTGAGAAACTTTGGGTACTGCGAAGGATAATTACAATGGAGATTGCGACTGCCCTTGCGCATAAGGGTTATTATAAGTCCCATCCATGTCGTGTTTGGGATTTTTAGCCAGACTCGACTATCGAAGCATTCTTGGATGGCTTCGTGATGCTTGAAGGGAATCCAGCGGTCGGCGGCGTTGGCAACAGTAGAACTGGGAGGACGTGGCAATAGGATTAGGTGTACCGGGCTATTTATCGGGTTCGGCGATGAGGATCGGCGGCGGAGAAAGTAATGCGTCGGTAGGTGACTGACGGTTGGTCGAGATTGACAAAGAGCTTAAAATACAAGGTCTGCAAGCCAAGAAACACAAACGGCGAAAAGAGTCAATACAAGAAGAAGAAGAAGAATGAGATCAAGGGAGCAGAACAAAGAAGGTTATGGCAAAACAGTAGATGCCAACGACAGCTTGTGAATGATGGCGACAAGATGGTGATAGAAAGAAGGAGGCAGAGTTACGTTTCTGGTGGTGGCCGGAGTGAGCGCGAATGCGAATGAATGAATGAATGAATGAATGGTGCGGTTAGCCACTTTTGTCACCTTTGGCCTAGTGCTATGCTGCCCGCCGCTGTGGTAGCCCGTTGGAGATTGGATGACGGAGGTGGATGGGGTACTTCAGGCGGTTGCTGTTCTAGAGACTGGGGGCTGCGGACAACTTGAACCACTAATAAAGGAAGACAAGGAACCGAATACAGAGGAGCATCAAGATACCCCAGTTTGCCCAGCCTCGTTGAAACCCAAGAAATAGAAGATCACTGCGAGGATTACATATTGCGACGGTTATTTTTTTATGGCAGCCGTTGCCCGTTATCATCCAATACAGGGGACGACTAGTCTACCCAGAAGCGACAAAAAAAGAAACCGAAATGGGCCGATCAATGGAATGAAATTACCAGCGGAGTCAACCCAGCGTTAGAATGATTAGAGCTTTATTATTAGGTCTTCACTGTCACGAATTTACGAGATCGTCTGCTAATAGAACTTGGGTGGACTCCCTTCACTTCACTTCGCGTTAGTGCACGGAATGGAAGTTTATAGAGCAAGTAATTAAAATCCACGTTGATAATTATCCCAATTAGCCTTTCGAGACATGGATCAAGAACTGGCCATTGCTATTTTTGACATATCCTTGCTTTTCATCCTGGGGAAACGGTTTATTGTTCTACGCCTCGGGATATCAGACAAAGGAGAAAAGAGCTTCAAGTCTGTCGAGTCAAGATACCCGTGAGCTCGCGTGTCCTTCTATGTTAGGCCCCCTCTGATGTTGCACATAAGGTACTGTAATTATTCTTGGAGCCTTGGAGACTGATCACCTGAATTAACTACGGCCGTCGTCGAAGAGTTGGCTGTTTGGTCAGGGGGGCTTAGTGCCTCAGTCCTCGTCACCTACCTATCCACTAGGATGAACCCTTTCGACACCTCGTGATAACCTTCTTTACCTACCTAGGTCTGCGGCACTGGCCTCAACATCAACGAACTGCGAACCCATTGCATAACAAGTGGCTTTCTTGGCCCCTCATATCTCCTCCTTGCTGTATCATGTATGTGAGGTTTAGATAGCATTCAACGCAAATGTCACACGTAAACACGGATTCCAAGTTGCACATGCACACGTGCGACCATGGATGTGAATGAAGACACAGCAGCGCCTTTATTAACTTGCTTTTGATAGGACAGGTGACGTCGACTAAGGTATGACACGTCTTTTAGGGTACCAGGATTCCGAGTGCCGACCATGAAACGACTGTGAATTGCTGAGCTAACCACCAATTTTTCCAGTGGCCGTCTTGAGTCTGTGCAGCGGTACAGATTTCTGTTATTGCGTGTCTAGCAAAGAATGCTAGAACAGTAACAGGTAGTAGTTAAGGGGTTCAATGCCGTCATTCCCGCTCACCCTAGGCCCCACTTGATTGCAGAATAAGATGATTGGATTTGAGATACGAGGTAGAGTTGAGACTGGAGCTATAAGAGGCTACGGAGATGGAATTTTGATACGAAGAAATGGTAGCAATTGTAGGTAGGCTTAGTGGTGAACTTTACAAGCTGGTAGAGACTTCTCATGAGAGTATGTATGCAGTTGTCGTCTAGATCACTAAGATGATTGATTGAGCAATGGAGAACCCCTTACTATGGGTTCAATATACTACTATATACAGCAAGCATCTCGAATACTAAATAGAGTAATAGATACTCCGTATATGCAGTCTGCATTGGAACCATCGTGATCAACTCACGATATACAACCTTCGACTCTCCATAGACATTGGATCTAGGCGATGATTGTGATAGTGCTGGTCTATCTCAGAAGAAATACATGTTCAAGGCATATCCATACTTATCTATTAGATAAAGGCTTCATTGCCTTCTCGGGTCAATGTATTCTTTGCTAATGCTGGAGCCAGAATATCTTCTCAAATACCAACATGAGACTCAGCCACATGTAAAGCCACGCATCTAATAACAGTCCGGTCTGGTAAAAGAGCCAGCGTGGCGAATCACACACACTCACTCACTGAACTGAACCTACCCCTGCCCCTCGGCCAGACTGGACCAGTCTGGAACAAGCCAAACGACACGACACGTTCCCCAATCATTCAATCAGTCCAATCTCCTTTCAGACGCAGCGACAGCTAATTCAAATCAAACCTCTTTTGTCTCTGGCATTCTTTGTTGCGCATCTACGGTACCGTTCAACTTAGCTCTCTCTAACTTAACTAGCCTTTTTCTCCATTTCGTACCACTCCCGAGGCTTCGCGACACTTTAATCCTCTCTTACGCATTGCACTCTCGACCAAACTCCTTCGATTCGAAGTACTCCTTTCTAATTAGTTATCCTGCTATTCGTTCGTCCGCGTCACCCCTCGACGTTTCGTTTCGCCTGCGCTGCCAACCGAGACCTGATCCGGACCCTTCCACATCGACGTTCGACACTCGCAAATCGACACATCTCTAGTGAAACACAAGTCGCATAGGTGGCATATTCATCGCTGCTATCTATCACATCGATTCTGCACGACTCTTTTCGAGACACGAAACCGCGCTGGCCGCAGTCTGACATCTCGGCTTTTATCCTTAACCCCTCTTAATTTGGCCACCATGGCTGTCGCATCTATTCAAGACCGAACCTCCGAGTTCAAGTCGGTACTCGCCCAGGCACAGCGAAAACAATCCTCCTCAAAAGTCAGCTCTCAGCGCCGGTCTCTATTGACTGATGCGCAAAAAGATGCCGCCAACGGTCATGCTGGAGGTCCTCCAAGACGATCCGAGTTCGCCCGGAAGGCTGCTGAGATTGGACGTGGCATCTCTGCGACTATGGGCAAGCTGGAAAAGCTAGCTCAATGTGAGTACTATCTGCTAAGCTGGGCGACGCGAATGCCCAGCGTAGTTCATCGTTCTAACCTCAAGAAACAGTGGCGAAGCGACGAACACTTTTCGACGACCGTCCTGTGGAAATCAACGAGCTTACTTTCGTCATCAAGCAAGATCTCTCGTCTCTGAACCAGCAAATTGGAGCTCTTCAAACACTCACCAAGCAACAACACCCCAAGGCCGATCAGGAGGGCGAGCACAACAAGAATGTTGTCTACCTACTACAAGGCAAGCTCACTGACGTCTCGGTCAACTTCAAGGACGTTCTTGAGGCCAGAACCAAGAACATCCAGGCATCGCGCTCAAGAACAGAGAACTTTATCTCCTCTGTGTCGCAACACGCCCAACCATCGATTCAACAGTCGGCTTCCCCTCTCTACGGAACACCAGCTCGCAACTCACCCGCACCGGCAGCTCAAGATACACTGTCTCTCAACCCCGTTGGTGATCAACAGCTGCTGATGATGGAAGAAGCACAGCCCTCCAACACATATATTCAACAAAGAGGCGAAGCGATTGAGGCTATCGAGAAGACCATTGGCGAGCTTGGCAGCATCTTTGGACAACTAGCTACCATGGTTTCGGAACAGAGCGAGATGATCCAGCGCATCGACGCCAACACAGAGGACGTGGTTGATAATGTTGAAGGAGCCCAGCGAGAACTCCTCAAATACTGGAACCGAGTGTCGAGCAACAGAATGTTGATTGCCAAGATGTTTGGAACGCTAATGATTTTCTTCCTGTAAGTTCACCCCTCGTCTCCAGGACACTACCAAGACTACGGTCAAGGGTGATTAGCAGTTACTAACAAACTGTAGGATCTGGGTTCTTGTTTCGGGCTAAACTTTGACGACGAAACGCAACACAAGACACAATACACGAGAAAAAGAGGCGGGCGGGGAAAAACTTGGACTAAGGAAGGGAGTTTACGGCACATGTTTTGTTGTAATGGGGTACCATTCGATAGGTGCACTTCTTTTCCATATGTACGTATGTTTGTACCTTATACTTTGTAGTCGTTTTTTCTTTAGAGATGGATTGGAGCGACGTAGCATAGAGGGAAAGGGTCTTGCAGGAAGACTCTCGTCGATGGATCATGTTGGGGGTTTCAGGATTAATAATGAATCAGTAGATCCTCAATGGCCTAGACTTACATATTGAGTGACAGAGTATCAGGCATTTCCGTGACCAGAGTGAAATTGTTCGTGATTGGTCTCATGGCTTCTGACACTTGGCTTCAGAAGCAACCCCCACGATGATGGAAGTGGTATATCACGGGCCAGGATATGTGATAGCATCATCAGCACAGGATATATAAAGAGGCAGAGTCGGCCATCGGCCCTTCAGCTTTTCCTACACACTTCCCTAGCATAATCTCGAGAGTAGATATTTCCCGGCATTCTCAGAAAGGACAACAACTCCATAGCGTCTTTCAACCTTTGGGGGCATCGTCGGCCGGAGTTCTCACCGACCTCTCTACCACACCAAGTTAGCCTCAACTCACCATCTCAAGGCCTCGGAGCAACCCCACCCCGAGAAATCTCCATCGATCAGCGTTTTTCCGTGTAAACTGCACCCCAAACTTGCTCTAAGAGGCAAAAATGCCCCTCGAGCTCGGTGACATGCCTAGCGCTTTGGCGGGGTTCACCCCGCAAAGATGAGCGTGTACATTGGGGGGCGGACTTTGTTGTATCGAAGGATAAGGTGCTGTAATAGAGTAGGTAGCTCGGTAGATCAAGCTACGTAGGCATGAGGGGCATTGGGCCATGTCCATGATGTGGCAGCGGTTTATAACCTGCACGTCTCCCGCTTCTGTACGAGCTTCTTCTCTTGTGTTTCGTTCTAGATCTCTCTCATCTTCTTCTTTACGATACCCACTCTCTTACAAGATTCACACAATGGCTCCCTCTTCTTTCAAGCTCAACACTGGCCAGGAGATTCCTGCCCTTGGTCTCGGTGCGTTGTTTTCACATGTTTTGACCCTCAAGAGGTCAATTGACTGACTTTGGTTGCTTGTAGGTACCTGGCAGTCTCCCGCTGGCGAGGTCGAGAAGGCCGTCGCATACGCTCTCAAGGACGGTTACAAGCTGATCGACTGTGCCTACTGCTACGGAAACGAAGAGGAGGTTGGTGCTGGTCTCAAGGCTGCTTTCGAGGCTGGTGTCAAGCGTGAGGATATCTTTGTTGTCACCAAAGTCTGGGCTACTTACAACACCCGACCTGAGCTTGGTCTTGACAAGAGTCTAAAGGCTCTTGGCCTTGACTACGTTGATCTCTTCCTTGTGGTAAGTTACTGGTCAGAATATCTCTTGAGTTTACTTGCTAAGCGGTTACAGCACTGGCCTCTTCTCCTCAACCCCGAGGGTAACGACGACAAGTTCCCCAAGAAGGCTGATGGTTCCCGAGATGTTATCCGAGACTACAATCACGTCGATGGCTGGAAGCTCATGGAGAAGCTCCCTGCTACTGGCAAGACCCGTGGTGTCGGTGTCTGCAACGTATGCTAATCACCTTCAGTTCACCAATCTCAGCTAACACTCTTTATAGTACAGCAAGAAGTACCTCGAGGAGCTTCTGCCTCATGCCACTATCATCCCCGCCGTCAACCAGATCGAGAACCACCCCAGTCTCCCCCAACAGGAGATTGTTGACTTCTGCAAAGAGAAAGGCATTCACATTGAGGCCTACAGCCCCTTTGGCAGCACTGGTGGCCCCGTCATGACTGCTGAGCCTGTAGTCAAGATTGCTGAGAAGAAGGGTGTCTCTGCCTCTACTGTCCTCCTCAGCTACCATGGTATGTCACATGAACTTGTTCGCGAAAGTTACAATGCTAACAGTGTTGAAGTCGCCCGTGGAAGCACTGTCCTCGCCAAGTCCGTTACCCCCGAGCGTATCACCGCCAACAAGACCATTGTCGACCTCGACGACGAGGACATGAAGGCTCTGAACGACTACTCCGAGGACCTTGTCAAGAAGGGTGAGGTCAAGCGATATGTCTACCCTCCCTTCGGCATCGACTTCGGTTTCCCCGACAAGTCATGAATCAAAGGTCGGCTATAGAGATATGGTATAGGGAATAAAGATGAGACATGATGAAAAGCGGCATTGAATAATATTGCATCTATAATAGATCAGAAGCTCAAGTTGGCTTCATGAATAGAAATAGTTAAACTCATGAATATTTGACATTGCTTAATGTGCTAGTGCTTGTATTGAAGTGTCATGTCATGAGGATTCGAGGACCTCGTCATAGGGACATGCCGTAAGATGCCCCTAGATCGGACTACAATGAGATCTGACGAACTGCGGTGCTTCCTCTGTGAGTTTGGCCTGAAATGCTAGTATGTAAATTTCTGCATGTAAAAACTGGTTATGTCGTTTGTATCTTAGTGGAAGACTTTGTAGTTGTTGTGTATCCAGCTCTCCCAACAAATACCGGCATCCACGAGTCTGTTGACTCATCGGTCGAGCATGTCAATTATAGCAGGGAGAAAGGTTAAGGTACAGTATTAACTTATTCAAGCATCTCAATTTACCAGAAACTAGGTATCTATAATCCTCAAGATCCTATGCAACACGCCTTTTACCCCATTCATGAAACCCTCAGTGACAACTCCCACAACCGTTATTAATTTACAACCGACCTTTTAGTCATTTTTCGTTAAAGTCCACAACAACCTTGATAACAAGATTGCCTTGCTCGTCCCTCACCTTGCCAGCCATCTTGAAAGCCTCCTCAATGTTCTCCATGCCGTTGTATCTTTGCGTGACCAGACGGCTCACGTCAGGCATGTTGGCAGGAGGGTTGGCCAATAGCTCAATGATCTCCTTGTATGTGTTGGCGTAGCGGAAGACACCCACGATGTCAACTTCGCGAAGAGCAGCAGCCGACATGGGGATGGTGAGGACGGGAGTTCCCATTCCAATGATCATGACCTTGCCTCCAGGCTTGGTAGCGTAGATGGCTGTTTGCACACAGGTCTCGACACCAGTGCACTCGTACACAGCTGTAACCTCACCGACAGCCTCTCCATTGACTTGTGTCTCTTTCACCATGGCAGCGACCTTTTGAGCAAGGGCGAGCTTGTCCTCGATAGTTTGTGGGCGCTCCATGGGGACGACTACTGAAGCATCGGCGAAGCCATTGTTAATAGCAAAGTCAAGGCGGTCCTTGAGGATGTCGGCAATGATAACGGTCTTGGCTTGATCGGCCTTTGCGACAGCGGCTGCGAGGAGACCGACGGCACCAGCGCCGAGGACGAGCACTGTTGAGCCCTTGGGGAGAGCGGCGCGATCACGGGCGTGCATTGCGACTGAGAGAGGCTCAACAAGAGCGCCGAGATCGAGAGTAACATGTTCAGGCATCCTAAGAAAAAGTCAGTACATTTCTCGCCTCACAAAGATTCAATTGACTTACTTGTGGCACCACTTAGCAGGGTGGTTAATTCTCTCTTGTAGAGTTCCCTGCGCATGAGGATTGGCCTTTGCTGAGCTGCGGAACTTCATTCCACGGCAAATGTTGTAACGACCCTCACCACAGAGCTCACAGGCCTCACAAGGAAGACCGACCTCGAGCGCGACATGGTCGCCGGGCTTGAGATGTGTAACTTCTGAACCGACGGCTACGACTGTGCCTGCGGACTCATGGCCGAGAGTGAGAGGTTCGCGAACGATGATGTCGCCGTTGCGGAAGTGGTTGTAGTAGTGAAGATCGGAGCCGCAGAGGCCAGTTGACTTGACAGCGACTTGGACTTCGTTGCTTGAGGGTGCGGGAAGTTCACGTTCTTCCTGTCAATTGAATCAGTCTGTGATCTTGGATGTAATTGAGTAATGGTGTTTACCAGACGGAGATCCTTCTCACCGTGGAGGACGGAGGCCTTGACACGCTCAGTTGCCATGATGAAGGTATGAGAGAGGCGAAAGTGGTGATATGATGAAGGGAATAATTAAAGAAGACCAATTGAGTAATTGGTGGACTATTGTGACAGAAATATGCAGGTGATGGTCAATGTTACAGATGCAAAAGTTATTGGAAGATCATGGATCAAAGATGAGAGCGAGAGGTGGATTAGTAAAGGACGGAACTAAACAAGGACATTCAAGCCAGGGCCAATGTCGACCAAATATCGGATTGGACAGAAGCTATAGAAAACAGTTCCCTAATTGATTCTCAGAGTCTCATCGCGGAGAGAGGGCCGAGATGACCTCGACCTCGGAAAAGGTGCCCATTGAAAGGCCCCGCGACGAGACGTCCCATGACGTGCAATGCCCCCATGACAGCGAAAAAAAGAAGAGAATCTTTATCCGCAGCGGTAGAGACAGTGTTAGCGTGCCCCCACTGCCCTGTATCCCGCGGGGTGAAGCGCTAAAGATTGAGCCGTTGGGTTTAGGACGATCCACTGTTTTGGAGATGTTGGAGAAGCCCAGGGAAGGAAATGTTGGCCGACTCATGAGCTGGATGAGTGAGAATGATCAGATCTGTCTCTTATAAGGGTGTTTTGTTCTTGAACACCCAGTGAATATCTATGATGTGTATCTGTTAAGCCTGTCATCTCAAGAGCTACGTGCTGCCAGCCTGTACATATCTCATGATACAGAATAGCATCACCCTTCTGCGCGAATCCATCCAAAGCTCGTCTTCGGCCTTCTCTCCGACCTTCACATGCCGGTTGAATGTGAACCTACAGAGTAAACCTGCATTACGAACAATTAATCAATTGGCCAGTTCTAGTCCGGTCCAACTCACCAAGTTAGAGCCAATCCGGCTCCTCCTAAGTCGGAGCTCAAAAGCTTACCCCTCGGTCATTAATAGCGTAGTACCCCAGCCTGTCTATCATCTCATGGTGGAACTGAACTGAGCTGCCCCTCGTTAAAGAAACCAAAAAAAAAAAAAACATCACCAATTACTCACAACGTCAATAACTAATATTTCAAAATGGCTGCTTCTTTCTTCTCCCTTGAGGGCCAAACTGCTCTCGTAACTGGTGGTACACGCGGTATTGGCCAGGCCGTAGCAATTGGTCTTGCTGAAGCTGGTGCCGATGTTATTCTTGTTCAGGTACGGAACGTCTCATGATGAGGCCAGAACTCGAGACTAACTGGACGTACAGCGAGATACCACATCACAATCGACAAAAGAGTCTATCGAGAAGCTTGGCCGAAAGGCTTTCATCTACACAGCCGATCTATCATCGCAAGAATCAGTTGCTGGGCTCGTGCCTAAGGTGCTCGCCGATGGACATCAGATTCGCATTCTGGTGAACTGCGCTGGTATTCAGCGACGACACCCTTGTGAAGTCTTCCCCGACAGCGACTTCAATGAGGTATGAAAAGTCGATTTCTGTCTCATAGCATATCTAACGAGCTACAGGTCATCCAAGTAAACCTCAACTCCGTCTTCGCCCTCTGCCGCGACGTCGGCGCCCACATGCTCAACCTCGAACCCTCACCTATCACCGGCCGTCGCGGCAGCATCATCAACTTCGCTTCCCTCCTGACCTTCCAGGGCGGTTTCACTGTCCCCGCCTACGCTGCCTCCAAGGGTGCGGTAGGCCAAGTCACCAAGAGTTTCGCCAACGAGTGGACCTCAAGGGGCATCACCGTAAACGCCATTGCTCCCGGTTACATCGCTACCGACATGAACGAGGCTCTTCTCGCCAACCCAGAACGTCTTGCTTCTATAACTTCCAGAATTCCCGCTGGTAACTGGGGCTCACCAGATGATTTCAAGGGTACGGCTGTGTATCTGGCGAGTAAGGCCAGTGGGTATGTGAGTGGGCATGTGTTGGTCGTCGATGGTGGTTGGATGGGCCGATAAACGATACGCTCCGATGGTCGTCTGCTAGCTTGAAAATAGATTACAATATAATGTCTTTGGCGTTTTTGCAAAGCCGGAATGTCGAGTGATCAACGACGGGCGCGAACAAGTCTTCGTCTGGCCAGGCGAATAGAACCGCTTGGGTCGATGAAAGTCGTGACTCGGTTTGTCAGATGCCTGACGATATGGAAAGCATCAGGGTTCTTGGATCGAACACTGTAGTAACCACTCAACAAGTATTCTGCAGTGGCATTTATCACTTACAGCAATTGCAAGGCCGCAATTCGGACTTTGATGAAGGAGTGGCTCAACTCGTCGGACATCTTGATACTCACTTGAGGATTTCGACGAAAAGACTTTAGAGAACTGGGCGAGACTGAATATTTTCAGCTGGGTGGCTGTAGCTAACAACCAGGCATATAAGCAGGTTTTATGCGCAAATTCATCGGTCATTCACATGTGCTTCGAATCGGAAGCCGAATATGGAACCTCACTCAGCTGATGATTCTTGTCACACAGCAGCTTACATGGATTTCCTCCGAATGTCTCGGGGTACCCGCAACATCTCACTCGTTCCGTCGCTCGGTAACTGTACAAACAGTGCAAGAAATGTCGTCTATATTCTCCCGTCCATATCTACCTCTAAACTGCCCAATATTGTAACCTCTTTAGATTTTGCTTCCTGCGCCATGCGAAACCGCATCAGCCTCTGTGCAACGCACACAAACGATAACAAAAGGAAACATGCGCATGCGCATGCGCCGTGTGTACGCATACACATACGCATTTCATAATATCGTAGAATTACTTAATGAAATCACTGGGATTTACCCTTTGAGCCCTCATAGTAGTGGGCCATCTGGAGGCCTGCTCTTCGGAAGCCACACTTCACGTAGAAACCCTCGTTGGCTTCGCTGCAGTCGAGAATGCTCTTGTAGCAGCCGACTTGCTCGGCGATGTGGTCCAGGGCTTGGATGATTCGTAGACCGAGCTTCTTGCCCTGCTGGTCCTTTGCGACGGCGATATCTTCGATGTGGCCTACGGCGCCCAAGCTGTGAATGCTACGGACTGTTAGCGGCTGTCTAGCAGACAGTCAAGACCATTGACTTACAACTTGCGCTCAGTGATCAAGGCGCCAGTTCCAACTACAGGCTTGTCGCCTCGCGAAGTATCCTCAATGATGATAATGTAGTAACTGCCAGCAGCGAGCATGTCGTCGTACTGCTTGGCGAAGTCGGCTTCGGTGATGTCGCCAACGGTGGTCAAGACACGCAGACAGTCGAGGAAACCGCTGTTAAAGTCTGACTTTCGCAGGGCGCGCAGAGCATAACCCTCGGGGAGAGCGGCGCTGACCTCAGAGGAGAGGAGGTTTGCGCTGAACATGCCGTCTTGAGCCATGGCGGTGTCGGTGTCGGTGTCGATTTGGCGGGGTGTTGATCGAGGGGTATAAGGAGATGTCTCAACAAAAAGACTTTGAAGGATGTTCAAACAGAGCAATTGAAGAGAGATAGACTTAAAAAAATAAAAATAAAAAAAAGAATATGTAGGATGTTGAAATATAATTCGATGTAAGATCTGGGAGTAGTTTCGTCTTTTTCCGTTTCAGCACAGAATGGGCGGAGTCTTGAGCTGAGCTTGGCTTGTCCTTTCCCGTACCTTTTGTGTTTAGTGCCCCCACTGGTTCTATATCGGGGACGATTTACCATCATCGCTCAGGGGTCAGCGAGTCACAGCCTCAAGGCGATCCCGACACTTGGTCTAGGAGAAGGTCCAGAGGACAAAAAGTGTGGTTCCGCCCGGGATCGAACCGGGGACCTTCTCGGTGTTAACGAGATGCCATAACCAACTAGACCACGGAACCGAGGTATTTAATTGGATGAAAGTGACAGAATCAGTTGGGGACCAAGATTGTGATGTTGGTGGAGGGCGATGAAGCTGTTGTGAAGTCATTTCATGGTTCACTTGTACGGATGAATGGGAAGTTTTTGTCTTATCTATCATCCGGATACCTTAGAAACGTTGAGTAAACTCTCTTGGTGAGTTTATTGCATAATTTCAAGCAGGGCCTTTCAAATTACTATTACAGGCATCTTACGATCGCCAAATGCATGTCGTGGTTCGTTGTGCGATACATGGAGACCACAATAGGAACATAAATGATCAAGCCGCAACAGATGGACCCTTCTATTTACTTGAGTCAAATCACATGTTTGGGGCATGAAATGATGGATTGGGTGACTTTACTCTAGTAGCCATTAAAAGATAAGTTACACGTTGGATCTGTGTCTCAAGTTCCGTTGTTTGTTTCTTACCGCCAACAATCCGCGTCCCTGGTCAAATAAGTGATTGTTTACTAGAGACACTCGTTAATCTAGTTATTCGTTGAGGCATGAAGGGTCGTGTCAAGAGATTGAATGTTTGAGACACTCGGAAATGGAATGGATGGCTTCTAGACCCTGATAATTGGTATCAGAAGCTTTCCAAAACTCGGAACATCCTCGACACTATTTATGATAGCGCCGTAACGTCGAGGTCCGATCAGGTACAAAAGTCAATTCATAAGACGAATTATATCAGCGCGATTAGACACTAACACTAACAAATCACTAAAAGAACAAGGATTTAAATTGATGAGTTGTCAAGCATCAAAGTCGGGTCTTGGCAGGTACAGGCTCCTTTATCATGCAATCACATGCAAATCTGTTTCGCATCTCGTCATCTCTTGATGTGTCTCTTGTGTCTCTTGTCTCTGTCTTATTCCCTGTATTATCCCATGTCGTCCAACCAAATCCATAAGCGACATGCCATTCGCTCTTTGTCGTTCTTATTTACATTCCGACCATGTAATTGGTGTTAACCCTTCGGTCTGTTAACTGTGTTGGGATTCACGACGCTAGAGCTGAACTACTCAAACCTCGTCTCGAAATAAGCCAGAAACACCCAGACCTCTTGTTCGTTATTCTTTTCTATGAATAGACACACTAAGTGTGTAGTGATATCTTTCAAGTACAACTATCCCGTCATCTCCACCCTTCTTTCGCCCCTCAACACCATCACGATCGGGCTTCAATGACAACCACTTCGTCATGGATAACTCAAGCATCATATCGGCCGAGGACCTCCCTCCACAACAAGGCCGAACACTGCTGCCCTCTCCAGTAGCTCAAGCCGTCAGTCTTGCAACGCGTTCAACATGCCTCGCTATCCGTCTCAGTTCCAGGGCCGGATCTTACGGTCTAAGTGCTGCAAAGGTAACCACGCTATCCTCCCTGGAACTTGCTCGCAGCATGGTCGAAACCGTTCTATCACAAGCAGGAAGAGAAACTCTCTCACGATCACAGAGCGACATGTCTACCGCTGAAGCCGAATCCATCATCGAACGAAGTTTCGAGCATCTTCACCATGCCATGTCCCAGGCCGTCTTTTGGACAAGTGCAGGTTTTCACTTCACGAGTACAACTTTCTCTATGGCTTCAGGGATATCACAACTACTTTTGTCTTCACTCGATCAGATCTTCGGCTCGACTGATTCCTCTCGAGCCATTGCGAGCATCATCACACTGATTAGAAGAGAGTTTCACGATCCCGCCACCGGCATTCATGGGGACACCGTTGGTATGATGGATCTTGTGCTTGGCCTATGTGCTTTAGCATACCTACAAAGGTGGTCGTGGAAAATGGTCGAAGAGGAAAAACGACGGCAGGACTCCGAAGAGATCATATGGGACGTCGTCGTGCTAAACGATGGCGAACGCGTTGACATTCAAGATCGTATTACTCGAACTCCTGTCTTCACGAGGCCAGCCAGTTCAACATCTCGAGACACCAGTCCGACCAAACTCCAAGAAGCCGTCATTGGTTCTCAATCCGCATCTTTCAAAGAAGAGGAAGCTGTCATCGACCAGCTCAAAGATGAAATGGTCAAGAAACTCCCTCCCGACACTTCCGTTTCCATTTCAAATACAGTATCATCAACGCAAACAGTCACCATCGACGTTGATGGACCTCGTCCATTCCCTCTACCTTTACTACCAGGTGCCGAGATTGTTGAGACCAAGGGATTGAGTAATCAGGTAGGCAGCCGTACCAGCCAGATACTAAGCGACCCTCCCGAAGCCTCCAGTTACCGTGTTGTCTATAGGCTCGAGAGATCAAGGACTGGTGACATTTCCTTTCAGGGGTCTCAAGATGTACCTGTCTCTGTGATTGACGTATCAAAAGAGGAACCGGCTCCCGAGGTTCCAGTCAAAGAACCTCCCCAAGTGCCCAAGAAGACGAGGACAACAGGAGTCAAGTCGCCTCCACCGCAACGTTCAAGACCCGCCAAAAGCGCCAACGATCAACCAGCCCGAACTTCTCCTCAAGCTTTACCAAAACCTCGAGCCAGCACAATACGAGATGAAAAGGGGAAGTTCACACGACCAACTTCTGCCTCACCACCATCGTCGCCAGTAGAGATCAAAACTCCACAACGTGAAGCAAACCAGAAGAGACCACGCGCACCTGTCAACTCCTCGCAGGCCGCCAATAAGACCACTTTCCCGCGAGAAAACACCACAGCTCCCAGAAGAGTGTTACCCAAAAGGAAGTCGGACTCTTCGACGACGAGCCAAACAAGCGAGAAGAAAACTGGTCTCAGACAGGCTCTTCGAGAAGGAAGTCAGTCAATCTCAAACATCTGGAACAAGGATTCACCGCCACCAGAGAGCAGGCCTCGTCCACAGTCACGAATAGCAACTGTTAGTAAGACTGGCAACAAGCCAATGCATAGTCCCCACTCTTCCTTGGATCAAAAGCGCATTGAGAAGGCGGAACTTATCCCACGCAACCCTTCCCGTGCAAGTTATGTCTCCGTTCACGAACGTCGTCGAGATTCTATGATATCTCAAACAGATGCCTACTCTATCCATTCGGGGTATGGCACCCCAACCCACTCTCCGAGTGTTTCACTGAGTGGCACCGCATTTGATTCGTCTTGGGTTCAGCAAGCCCAGAATGATGGCCTGCTTGCACCTCCTCCAATGTCTGCCGGTCACCGCAGGGTCCTTCGTAGGAGCCCAAGTCTTTGGAGCATGGCATCCAATGATTCACAATCATCACTGGTCCTTTCATACTACCATCAAAAGAGCGCCTACACAGCGTCAGATGCACTTGGAGGACTTCGACGTGATGGTACGGTGAATGGAATATTTCCACAGGCGCATGTACTCCGAAACATCACAAGGTACATGAGGTTCTCGTCTGCATCGTATGGTTCTGCGTTTCTCAAGTTTATGGGCATTTCGAAAGATATGCCCCTACTGAGAGCTTGGGATAGCACCCATACGGATGTCAGACACTTTGTCCATCATACTGAATCAGACACCCACAGCGTTCTTCTTGCCTCTATTGTTGATCCACAAGGAGGGACGGACTCTAGTGGTTCAACCGGTACTGGCGTTCCTTTGGTGCACTACATCTCCCTGGACCATGATGCTAAAGCAGTCGTGCTTGCTTGTCGAGGTACACTAGGTTTTGAGGATGTTTTGGCAGATATGACATGTGATTATGATGTTTTAACTTGGCGTGGTCGAGGCCACAAGGTACACAAAGGTGTCCATGCCTCAGCTCGTCGTCTCCTATACGGTGGCGATCGACGCGTGCTGTTTACTCTCCGAGAGGCATTGCTCGAATTCCCAGATTATGGACTTGTTCTCTGTGGCCATTCCCTGGGCGGCGCAGTGACGGCATTGCTCGGAGTGATGCTTTCCGAGCCAAACCCAACAGGCACTGGCTTCGTGACTGCCATTGAGGGACCAGAAAGGACTGTTGGTGATGAACTATCTGATGGGCTTCTGCCTGTTCATTCTACGTTACCACCACGACGTCCTATACACGCGTATGCCTATGGGCCTCCCAGCACTATGTCGGCATCTTTACGCAAGAGAACTCGTGGTCTCATCACAACCGTGGTTCATGGGAACGACATCGTTCCATATTTGTCACTGGGAGTTCTGCATGACTTTCAGGCAGTTGCACTCGCATTCAAGAATGACCAACAACAAGCCAAGACGGAGATACGTCAACGCATATGGCAGGCCTTCCAGACTGGTGTGGCAGACAAATGGTACGGAGGTTTACCCTCTGTCCCATCTGGTGACTCCTCCAAATGGGGTCATTCAGTGTTGCAAGGCCTCAGAGCCGGTATGACGAACCGTAAGCTTGTGCCACCTGGGGAAGTTTTCACCATCGAGACACAACGCGTCTTGAGGCGAGATGCATTCTTGCTACCTGAAGAAGATCACATTGGCAAGCCAGCCCAGAGAATTGTGATGAAATATGTCAAGGATGTTGAGGAGCGCTTTAAGGAGCTGAGATTTGGAACGAGCATGCTGATTGATCATAACCCAGCTAGATATGAGGAAGCCTTGAACAAGCTTCGTGTTGGAGTCGTGTAAGTGTAAGTGGGACTTTATGCTGATGAGTTACGATACGGAAGGATTCGGAGATTTTGTGATTTAGGTGTACAACAATATGGAGTGTCACGACGGAATGACTTGGATATATGTGGTCTATTTACATCAAATTGTATCTTTTTAACTCATATGTGCAACGCCGTGGATATCTAATCAGCTGTAGTGGTGATGATCTTGCCATCATCGTCATAGAAGATTTCCTTGGCCTTGACAGATCTCAAGTGATCCACACCCTTGCTCAACTCGCAGTCGTGGTAGAAGAGATATGTCTTGCCCTTGAACTCGACAATAGAGTGATGTGTCGTCCATCCCAGCACAGGCTCCAGGATACGTCCACCGTAAGTGAAAGGTCCATATGGGCTGTCTCCAGTAGCGAAGCACAGGAAGTGTGTATCGCCTGTTGAGTACGAGAAGTAGTACTTTCCATTCCTCTTGTGCATCCACGCAGCCTCAAAGAAACGTCGGTCATGGTCATCTCCCAGAATAGGCTTACCAGACTCAGGATCGAGTATTTGAATCTCCTTGACTTCATCTGCGAATTGGTGCATGTCCTCAGTGAGCTTGGCTACTCTTGGTCCTTGGGCGGGAACACCCTCGCCGCTGACCTCCTTAGGACCCTGCCACTCGGGGTCAAAGATATCATTACCCTTCTGGTAGCATTGCAACTGCCCACCCCAAAGACCTCCGAAGTAAAGGTACGCTTGTCCATCCTCATCCACGAAGCTTGCAGGGTCAATGCTGTAGCTTCCCTTAATGGGCTCTGGGTCGGGAGTGAAAGGTCCCTCGGGCTTGTCACCGACAGCAACGCCGATGCGGAAGATTCCCTGCTTATCTCTGGCGGGGAAGTAGAGGTAGAATTTGCCGTTCTTCTCAGCGGCATCGGGAGCCCAGAGTTGCTTAGAAACCCAGGGGATGTCTTCTGTCTTTAGAACAACACCGTGGTCGACGACCTCAGCTGGTGGGTCGAGGCTCTCAGTGCTGAAGACATGGTAATCGGCCATGTCGTATTGATCGCCATTGTCGTTGAACTTGATATCAGTCTCACGATCGTGAGAAGGATAGACGTAGATCTTGCCATTAAAGACATGCGCCGAAGGGTCGGCGCTGTAGACGTTGGTGATGAGAGGCGCCATGATGTATGACTTTATGAGATGTAATTTGTTGTTTGGGTGGAGGTGATGACTTGCAGTGGCTGAGAGGAACTCCCTTTTAATATTTGAATGAGAATTATAATATGATATGGATAATTGACCCCGCGTTGACTTGTAAATGCGACTTGAGGCTCATCTCAGTTGATTCATTTATCCAGTCAGGCCACGCAATTACCCGGGTTGAGTTCCACACCAGATGATCAAGTTAGAAAGCCAAGCCAAACACCTCGGCATGGTGTGTGTGTATGCTCTCACTTGGAGAAGGATAAGTCGATGGCACGGTTCGACGGCTTGAAATAGCCGCCGGTAATAGATTCTGCCCATTTAATTGTGGCGTATTTTGTTCCTGGGCTATTTTACCCAAAAAATATCGTGAGAGTTTTTGTGGTTGTTTCATCATATGTTGTCTGATAGACCAGATTTGCCTGTTAGACACTGACAGCGGAATTTAGGCAAAATAGCTACAAAATGCCGGCATGTTTTCAATATGCACAATTCAGTTAGCTTGAGCCTTCAGGGTAAGTGGCAATGTGGTGCGGTAATTCATGGGATCGTCATTATCGACGTGTAATTCGTTGGCTAAAATAGAGAGGGTCTCTGTGGTCTGTGGTCCTGGGTCGGATCTTTTGAGATTATCAGGTTTGAGAGTGGGAGATGGGGTCGGATGAAAGAGATATTGCGGACCTAGAAGTCTTGGACTCCAGTCTCGCCTTGTCTTGTCGGTAGCTGTGCTGAGCATTCATCCTCATCTATCCAACTTGGTTCTTCGTCGTCGAACCAGGCATCTTGAGCGTCTCTTCTGATCATGGTATCAAGATCTTCATCTGCGTCAACGGGCTTGTAGTCAAAGTCCTCGTCTAGACCATGAACGAAACGCTCTTCAAGAAATGCATGCCATAGAAGAAGGCCATGGGCTTTGTCTGCCGCTGGTTTCTCCCATGGATGCTCAAGATCACCGCCCGAGTTCTCAATGTCACCATCTTTCAGCCGCGATAGCTTGAGCTCTCCACGTTGCAAGTCAGCCTCGAGGGTTCTGCCATAGCCTTTTGCTTTGCCCTCAGCTTCACGCTCCGAAGCAGACTGGAACCTCTTTACTAGCCGCTCGTACAGCACGGGATCTAGGGGCAAAGTCAGGTTGGGAGCTGGGGATGATCGAGTAGTACGGCTTTACCAGCGAGCTCGTGCTCCAGGTTATCAAAGTATGACGGATGTCGACTGAGGTACTCTCGCCTTCGGTTCTGCGCCTGAATCTGTGCAGTCCGAGATGGAGATTTGGGCACGCGCGGGACGGGCTTGTCTGGTTGCTCGCCTAGAAATTGCCCGCTTAGAGGTTTTATAGGAGCCATGCTGATTTACTTGTGATATACAGTATTATGATGTCGTTGTACGGGTAGTGATTGATAAATATTGTAAGTTCTTGATGTTTGATCGACAGAAAGGTTGGTGTAGGCTGGAGGTGATTTGATGCGCAACCAATTATGTCAGCTTCTTGAGCTATAGAGGTCCCCACTTCTCATCCACCATTTGCAAGATATCGAAATATGAGATTAGCGTATCACAAACAGCAAGACTTTATATATTCTAATATTCCGTTTCCTTGAGTCTAACGCGTTGAAGAAAATCGCTGATAAAATGGCTGCAATAACCTCTAGATTGGGTATCATTCTTCAACAAACGAAGATACTCGAACCGGAGGAATATACTGCCAAGCTTGACCTTTCTAGCGATGTTGTGGCCGCGTAAAGTTTGTTATGGTCCGGCTCTCAATGTCTTCGTTGACTGAAGGAGAAGCTGTCGCTGTGTCTGGGGTATCAAGCCACGGGGCACAAACGGTGCAATGCATGAGCAGCACTGCAGCATGTGAACTCAACTCATTGTTACATGTTACATGTGAGATGTGACACAACCTCAAGAAATGGAATGATCTCAAGACGCCAGCTTTTTGACTCTGAGAATCTCTTGACGAGAGATCTAGAATGACAGCAGAGTCCAAAAATCAAGCCCCAACGTCGAACCGACCAGGGACCCATCTTTAAAGAAGACTTTCAGAAGCCTGTTGTCAGTATTTGACAGGTGAAGCGATGGTCTGAACCGAAAATAAGCCCAATTGACCTGGATGACCCCTGTCGATGGAGACGCTCGGGTGGCTTTTGAATGGGTGTAACCATCTTGAATGGGTGCAATCAGCTGTGCATTGTGTAGCTCGAGCCAATGCAGGCTCGGCTTAAGATTACCCTGGCCAGGAAAACGAGCGCGCAATCACGATCATAACGAGGCCCGAAAGCACGCCTAAAAAAGGCCAACCAAGCTTGCCTGCCTGCTTGCCTGCTTGCCTGCTTGTGCCTGTGCCTGTCCTTGTACTTGTGCTTGATATTGGATCCTGGGGGAAAGCTTTGGCTCTGGATCCCATCGACACTGCAACGGCGGATCTACCCCTTGGAGATTCTTTTTTTTCTTTACTTCCGTTATTACCTTGACAGGCCTTTTCTCTTCTTTTACCTGATTCTGGTTCTTCATTCTTGGGATCGTCAGGTTCTTTTATTCCCCTTTTGATCCTTATCGGCCTCGCTTGTTGATATACCCTGTTCCGAGAGCTTTGAAGGTCTGTCTGTCTGCTTGCCTCCACTGTCCATAATATTGCGAAGCTCGGTACAGACCATTCACTTGCAATTTTTTGGCTGTCTTCACTCATTCACTCATTCAGTCTTCGTCTCCTTTGTCTAGATTAATTCTTTGCCCGAATTTCGCCAACAGTTGGGCCGTTGACTTAGTTTCCCTGTTATATCGCCTCACCTTCAAACCTCCAACTCCGACTCCACGTACGTCCCGGTCGCGTCCTGCCACCCAAGGATGCCAATGTCGACCTAATGGGAGCTACTGATATCGCCTCGCGCCTTCGAGCCAAGTTCACCAAAAGGCGACACTCGACGGCGGGTTCACAGGCATCTTCCAGTCGGAGCATTACCGACACCACCTCGTCGTCGTTCGGGAGTCGTCACCTATGGGATCGCGATCGTTCTCGAGCTCGTGACGGAGATGGGGACCATTCGTCTCAGCGGGCCGTGAGCAATTCGAGGGGCACCGTGAGTAGCCGACATGGCATGACAGCGACGCCCGATGGTTCGCATCGACAACGAGAAGATGGCGATGATGTCGCAAAGCCCGAGGGTTGTCGGGAGGTTTCAGAAGCACCAAAGTCGAGTTCAAACTCAAACTCAAATTCAAATTCAGAGTCGACAGCCAAGAGTTCCTCGGAAATAGGTGCTGAAGCAGCGGTCCCACCCGCTAACGACAATTCCACAGCACCCGACACCACGAGTGAGCCACTGAA
Organism: Fusarium verticillioides 7600; assembly: GCF_000149555.1. Classification (NCBI taxonomy): domain Eukaryota; kingdom Fungi; phylum Ascomycota; class Sordariomycetes; order Hypocreales; family Nectriaceae; genus Fusarium; species Fusarium verticillioides. The sequence continues at coordinate 718,387 of NC_031680.1, read as the reverse complement.
ACAGCCGTCTCCGCCTATAGATCAGCAGAGCCTCGATGACCTGGATGAAGAGCCTGATACAACCGCCACTAGCTCTAGCGACCAGCTCCCGCCCCATAGTGATCTGCACCCGCCACAACCTCATCCAAGACTTCACTTCAATCAACCACCGCTGCTCTCTCCCTCACTTCATCCTCCGGAACAGCCTTCACCATCGCGTCTGCGCCAGGCAAGCTCCAATCTCGACCGTATCCACGAAGACTCCCAGGACTTGGAACCCCCTTCACCTACTGCGCGCCCAAGAAAGGTCGCAAGTCTTGAGTTGGACGCTGGTTCTGAGCTTGCGGGTCACAATGACGACGACGTGCTGAGTCTCGACCAAGCTCCCAACTCTCCAAAGTCTGCCGCCTTTGTGCCTCTGGCGGCAGCAACCTCGACGACATTTGTCGCCCCGTCTCCTGGCCTTCCAACAGCTGGGACCCCTGGCTCTCCATCACGACCAGCCCCGCCGCCCCGGCGACAGAGCTTGCTATCGAATCGCCAGACGACATTGATCAATACGCTCCTTTCACCACCCGTGAACGAACCTGGATACAGCCAGAACACCACATACGCGCCTATTAACGGAAATATGGTGACCCGAAAGATCTGGGTCAAGCGGCCTCATGCCTCGCCGACCCTCGTTACCGTCAACGAAGATGACCTGGTCGATGATGTCCGCGATATGATTCTACGTAAATACTCAAACTCACTCGGTCGAAGCTTCGACTCTCCAGACATTAACATACGCATTATTCCTCGCGATCAACATTCAGAACGTGTCCTCAACCCTGAGGAGCCAATGGGCCGGACTCTCGATGCTTATTATCCAGGTGGACAAACCGTTGAAGAAGCTCTGGTAATTGACATTCCAAGGCGTCCGCCTAAAGCTTCCCCGCGCCCCGTCGTTCCAGCCTATGTTGGAAACATCTACTACAGCGAGGACGGTCGGCCTACGGAAACAAGTGATGGCTATTTTCCATCTGTCGCCGCCCATCCTGGCGCTGTCGGCTCACCACATCTTCCAGTTGCAGTTCCGGCGCATGTTAATCCTCAGGCCCCGCACTCAATCGCAGTGTTAGGGACTGGCCACATTCCACCTATTCCGTCGCCTGGTAGATCACGCGCATATCGCGATCGTCCGGATCGTCCCAGATTAGGCCGCACACATACATCGTCCCCAACACTGCTTGCCAATGGCTCTGCCGTGTCACTGGCTGCCGCCGCCGCCGCGAATCATGCGAACCACGGTACGCAACACTTCAACCCGAGGCTACCGCATTCACGAACTCATTCAAACTCTTCAGATCAACCTGGTATGCCACCTGCTGCCCCTCCTCTCCCGACGCCTCCCGCCCCAGAACCTTCGGCAGTCCGTGTATCGACACCTCCGGTCAGGCCAACTTCACCTCGACCTACGGCGAAAACCAAGAAGAGCAAGAAAGCCGAACATCCTAGTTTACCACCGGGCATGCTCAATGGCGGCGTGCCTCCTATCAACGTCCTGATTGTGGAAGATAACCCTATCAACTTGAAACTCTTGGAAGCCTTTGTGAAGCGCCTCAAGGTGCGATGGTCAACCGCCATGAATGGAAGAGATGCTGTGAAGAAGTGGAGGACTGGCGGATTTCATTTGGTTCTAATGGATATCCAACTTCCAGTCATGAACGGTCTCGAAGCGACTCGGGAAATCAGAAGATTAGAAAGAGTCAACTCAATTGGTGTCTTTTCATCATCACCAGATGGTGTGGTTACGACGGAAAACCCCGACGAACTCGATGACAAAGACCGCCTACAGAATCCATCCTTGTTCAAGAGTCCTGTGATTATTGTCGCTTTGACTGCTAGCTCCTTACAGAGTGACCGACACGAAGCTCTAGCCGCTGGCTGTAACGACTTTTTGACCAAGGTATGTAAATCGCACTAAGAATCAGAGATAAGTAGCTAACCCATGATATAGCCCGTCAATTTTGTCTGGCTAGAGCGCAAGGTAATGGAGTGGGGTTGCATGCAAGCCCTCATCGACTTTGATGGCTGGCGCAAGTGGAAAGAGATTTCTCAAGAGGCTGAAGAGAGCGCCGCTGCTAAGAAGGCAGCCGTCGCCGCAGCCAAAGCTAAATCAAAGAAGAATCGACTCTCGATGACCAAACCCGGCTGATAGCTTCAGTTGGATATCAGAAGACACATGCTTTAGCACAGCTGGGCTGGTCTTGACAGTAGAATATACGCCAGGGAACAACACATATTCTAGCACAACGCGAGACAAACCAAAAACGAGTCATTGGTATTATTCACCCGCCGAGGCAACAGCAAACATGAGTTGCCTCAGAGATCTATCTGCTACCTATAGTTTTCGCCATAGGATTAATGTTTGGCATTTGATGTTTGTCGGGAGCTGGGTAAGAAGGGAGCTGTATAATGGACGCAAAGCATGATGGCGTAGGTAACAGATATATACGAATACCAATGTTTTATAATGCCATGAGACTTGAATAATACATGTCGAGAAGACGCAAGCTATAGTTCGAGGTCATGATGTTTCTGACGAGGTGAATCTAGAGCTCGAATATACTTCAGTGGCATGATTAAACCCAGTCCAAATGCTCTACCAAGCTATGTATTAATTCATCAGTCAATTACTTTTCATCTTATCTCTTGGATGAGAGCTTCCTTCATTGTCCCACTGATTTGTGCCCCATCTGATGTGGACCGCGTGGTTGGTGATATCGGGCCGGAATACGGAATAATTTGGCCCCCGGGATGAAAATTGCTGCACAGTTGGAACCGCATTAAACACCTCCAAACAAGTGCAGCCTTTCCCGACCTGACATCCAACCAATTCTAATCAATTGGACCTGGGTCGCATGTAATGCAGCAGAGAGTCAGAGAGAATCTGAACCCGCTGTAACCATGCCTCCTCGAGTGCGCGGTGCATCGACGCCGCTGGCTGGCCTCGATGCCACCATTTCCCTCTCCACGAGGACCTCGTCTCCATTTCTCCGAACCTTCTCGACAACGCCATGCCGCGAGAAGATGAGCAAGGGTCGTGCGCAGATGTTTGAGTGGTTGAACTCAGGCAACGGCAAGAATCTTGCTGAGCCTGGCAACGGTCCTAATTACCTTGGCCCTCACAACGATCAGCCTTTTCCTCTCAACCCCCTCTTCCGAAGTCAGCCCGTGCTTTCAGATCAGACCAGGGAGATCATCTATGAGAAGGTGACGGCGAAGGGCATGTCTCTGAAGGCGGTGTCTGCTGAAATGCACATCGACGTGAGGAGAGTTGCTGCTGTTGTGCGACTGAAGGAGGTTGAGAAGCAATGGCTCTCTGAAGTAAGTACCATCCCGGCGAAGCTCTATCTGCCCTGCTACATGATGAGACCAAAACAAAATTTTCGATTAGTCTTGAAGACACAAACATGGTTATACTTTTATATACTCTGATAGCATCATCTGATTTTGGGCTTGCTCGTTTTTACTCTTCTGATTGCAATGCTGACCAATCTAAAGGGCAAGCAATTAGCAACACCATATGCCAAGGCAGTTATGAAGATGCTACCCAAAACACATTACAATGAAGGCGAGGAAAATATTCCTCACGAGCCTATCAACGAGATTCACGTACACAATCTTACCCTACAACAACTATTCACACCAGTGTCTGAATCCCGACACTTCACAAGAGAAGATGCCGCCAAGGCCTTCCACGACAACATGCTGTCCGCCGATCAGCGATCACCTCAACCTGAGCTCATCAAGATGGAGCAAGCAATCATCAAGGGCACTGCTCGACCAGAGGCAGTAGCCAAGTTCCAAGCAGTCACACAGGCAGACGAGGACAGGGTAGCCAAGAAGATTCTGGACCAGCGTAAGCGTGAGGAGGCGCAAACGAAGCGTGTCAAGACAGATCGCTACGAGTTCAGATTTAAGGAGATTAACGTTGATGATGTTGGTCGTGATGGTCGATCAAGGAAGGGAACTGGATGGCGTTACGGTGCGCCTTTCGAGGACCGTAAGCGTGGGTTGGTCAAGATTCCTACGTCGGTGCCTTGAAGTGTATGAATATATATGGGATATGGAGTGGCGAAACTGTACTATACGAATACCAACGCCATGTATTAATTAGACATGGACTGTATACTCGTCCAGAGATGATGAATAGCGCTTGCATTTCTGTATGTGGTCCTCTATAAATGTGCTAAATCTGTCATTGCCATTGATGTTCATCATGATCCAGAGTCGTCATTCATAACTCATCGGTACTACTGCCTGCTCTCCTCGGGCACGATCAAGTTCTTTCGAATCTGCTCCAGATCCTCCTCTGTGAGACCACAGTTCTTGACCACATACTCCTCGACAGAGCCATGTTGTTTGCGAAGTGCTTCCAAAGCAGCAAGCATGTTCTCAGGCTTGGCTCCCAGTAATCGTTGAGCACCTTCAGGATTGGCTCTGAGTTCGGGACTCTTCATCACAGCAGCAAGGAGTTCCTCTCGAAAGTCACCGAGGCCAACCTCAGTCAAGCCATACTCATGAGCAATGGTCCCTTCATCCACACCGCATATAGACAGGATGAAAGCGCAGACCACGCCAGTTCTGTCCTTGCCGGCAGTGCAGTGAATGAGTAAGGGTGAGGGATCGGGTCTGGCAAGATGTGAGAGAATAGTGTTGATAGAATCCGTTCCCGTCTCCCAAATTCCCCGATACGCCTCAACGAATCCCTGGCTTCCTTCGGCGGTATAATTCCGAAAGCGCAGCGCAATAGCCTCCGGGCCGTAATCCTCGTCTAAGAAGACCGGAGTAAAGACCCGTTGGGCGCCGGGCCACTCTCGGGTTCCGGTAGCGTAGCGCTCGATCTCAGTTCGCGAGCGCAAGTCGTAGACGTGAGAGATCTTGAGGTCCTGCAGCGCCGAGATGCCGTCCTCGGTGAGACGGGATGGTTCTGCGGAGCGGAAGACGAGGCCGGGTCTGATTGTGTATCCGGGGCGGGACTTTATAGGCAGCGGATGACCGCCGAGATCACGGAAGTTTGCAATGCCCGCTATGGGATGGAAAGGAGGGCCGAGATCTGCCATGACCGATGACTGAAGTGTAAAGTAATGATAACTTGCTAAGATCTATTACAGGTAGAACCAATATTGCAGCGACCAAATCTGACCTCGTAAATAAGAGAGTGAGTTCTCATATCCATACAAATAGCGGTTAATGTTGGTGGAGGTGGGGCGTCATCCATCATGCCTCGGTCCAGAGACGGGTATAAGTCACTGCTAAATCTAGACCCTTTTACGAATAAAACCACGTTTCTGTTTAAAGATTGTTCATTTGTTGTCTAGACACGAAAGTTTGGACTAGAGCTTTGTCTCATATTGGAGGTTCCGAGTTTGTCAATGTCCACAAACACATAGACTTAGCACTAGTAAGCTAGCAATAAAGAGTCACTTCGAAGACCATGTTGTTAAAGAGCGTAAGTAGTTGGATTTTCTATGATAAACAAAGGAAATAAATCAAAACAAGCGTGAGCCCCCTTCTAAGATTCTAAGCTTTTGAAAGACCAGGTTTTGCGCAAAAAGCCCAAGACAAACGTCCTCCAACTCCAAAGATCTAGGCCATCCACATATCCTAGTAATACAAGAACCAGTCTTCAAGAAGCGAAAGATAAGACCTCAGTTGCGAGATCAAAGTGAGACAGCCGTTTAACAGTAGGTGCAGCGCTCGCAACGATAGCTTCCGCAATCGGGACACTGAGGGTTGTTCGCGATGGTCTGCGGGCCGTAGCTGCAATTGCACTGTGAAGGTCAGTATATCGTTGCACAAAGTCCCAGCTTCAAACTACTCACGCAGCACCATTGAGATACGCCGTCGACGAGCTGTCCGCGGTTGCCGGCAGAGCAGGCGGTAGAAGCGCTGGAAGTGGTTAGAGACTACTGTTGTTGATAATGACAGTGGATGTTCTCGACATACAAGTTAATGGCAGCCATGATTGATGGTATTGTTGTATTTTTTAAGTAGCAAAGTATGAGTTATAGTGTTGGTGTGCGTAGACACAAGATGTGCTTTAGCCTTATGAGTTTTGGTGAGTTGTGAAGTGTGTTGGTATCATGATCAGAGACATGCAAATGGCCATGGTTATATAGGAATCTATAGACAGTTCAATCCAAGGCGTACATAGCCGAGAGGCCTGTAAGTTCCGAGTTCAATCTAGTAACAACTCCATTGTAGTTGACACAAATCACACGAGATGGAGTCCAAGTCAGTGAATAACAAGGATTAGAGTTCGAGGCGATAGCAGTGCCACTATTTGGACTATAGCTGCGATGATTATCTGCTGAAAGCGAGTTTCCATTCTGTAGTGGGAGTACGGAACAGGTTTGCAATAGTCATTGTTTGGCTGGGAAGCGAGGAAGACAGGATGAAAGAAGGGATGCCTCAGGGGCCTACTCCAGGATGATTGAGCATAGCCCTGTTTCTGGAAGCTTTAGGCTCATTGTTCTTCGCGAATTCGAAACGCTTGATTTGTTTGTTAGAGCAAGGCAGCGACTATGAATCAGTCAGGAGTCTAGTTTGGGACGGAGTCTCGTCTCGTATGCGAGGCGATGCTGGAAACTAGACTGTGCCCCAACAGCGTGCAGCTACAGCTACCTAGGCAAGATTATAGGGAGTGATACGGCATTTTGATTCATTCTAGCACCCTAATTCGCCTCGCATTCACGGACCCTGCCGACAGAGAAACCGTTCACTCAATTCAATGTTGAGGCTCTGCGTGCATGCGGCTTAAAATGTGAGTTAGCGAATTGGCTGGTAGATAAGTTGGTAGGCTGAGTCAATGACACAACACCGCCCCGAACTTCCCTGCCGACCATGTGGTTCTAGCCAGTCTTTCTAGCCAATGAAGCCCAATTTTGTTCACTGTTTTAGGCATGAGTTTATTAGTCTCGTCCGTCTCTACCTCCTCAGAAGCGAGGGTTGGGGTGATAGTGGGAATGCCGATATGAGCATTTCAACGTCGTATCTTCCCTCGCAATTCTGGTTCTCCAATCCTCGTTATTGGCTTCAGCGACTGCCGGAAACGCCGTATTACTCGGGGCATCTGCAGCCAAGATCGATGATGCTACACATATTCCTGGACGAATATCCGGGGGTTTGGATGAAGCAAGCCTACCCTATTCTCAAACAGCACTTTCAACGTTCACACTGAACACATGGTCAGGACAACAATTTACCAAGAGCTCAAGCATAGCCTCGAAACTATCAAGGTAATAAGCTTATTCGATAGACTCAGGCAACGGTGTTTATCCTCGTCAACAGTGGAGACACTCTTGTCATGAGTGAGATGGTTGGGCTTGAAGCTTATCCAATCAACCTCACACTCTCGTCCCTCGTATTTCTCACCGACTTCCCAAAACCGCATCAACAACATTGGACTTCCCAAGATATTAGCGTAGTCAACTCAAATGCCATTCTCAAGAGACATGTGATTTTCAAGTCAAGCTAATTTCCCACTCTCTCATTATGTGAATCTCAAAAAGTCACGCTTGAAATTGTCATGCGCGCCATTAACTTGGCTGACTTACATGGTAAGCCTCAATCAGACATTATGACCTCAAAACTTCGAGAACTCTTCTTTATCAGCACTAGCTTCTCGAGAACACCTGATCTAAAACATTTGCATTTTCAACGATGCACATTCCTGAACCCACAGGCCGAATTCCGTTGTTTGTTTACGGGGCGACATATTGTAGGGCGGTCGTGATAGTGATGTAAGATGGGAACTGTTGCAAGTGTTGACGTTGACGTTGAACTTTGAAAGGACCCAAACTCCAGGTTGGAAATTACCCGCTAACTAAACTAATAAACTTTAACAACTCACCCGCTAACAATTTTCAGCTCTGCATGACTTTCTCTTCCTTGGTTGAAGCGATCACGAGGCGGCCTCTAAAAGCGGAGGTTCGATAATCCGAAGCCTCTAGAACAGAGACTCAGGGTCTAGATGTCAAAGTCAGGGGTCATCGAGCGACTAAAACAAGCTTGCTTTGCACTACGTCATAGGGTCATATCAGTGAATCACGACAATTTCCTAGGGAGAAATTAGACTCTGTTAAGTTTTAGGTCGATCTCTCGCTTCTTAGGTCGCAGGAATGACGGCAGAGGCTTCCCTTCACCAGGTACGCTACGTATTAATTAACAGGCGGTCTACCCTACGAACGAACGAACGAACGAACGAACGAACGAGTGAGTTTTCGCCAAGCTTGACAATTTTGCACGCCCAGTCAAAGTGACGCTTCAGTGACCAGCTCATTCTATTGACTCACCCCAATCATCCTAATAAACCCGCGATCCTCTTTCCTTTGCATCTGAGTCTGCGATCAATCAATCAATCACTGACCCGCTCCTACCTACGATAACCTCTTCTCGTCAATCTTTTCTCGTAATATCCACCCCCTTGCGAGATCCCGTTCGAATCGGCGACACAAACCACAGCAAAGCAAAGCAAGCAAAGCGACCATGGGTATCAAGGATCTAGCTATCAGCTATGTGGTGTTTTCCACCATCCACTTGTTCCTATTCGCACTGGCTCTCACCACTATCGGTTTGTATGGTACCGACCTTCACAATGCGAACAAGCAGGGCAAATACTCTGATTCTAAGTGGGTGAGTGACTTGCTCCCTCCCTCCGTTCGTCAACGTGCAAATACACATTGTTACCATGCAATGCAATACAGTACAGTGCTGACAAAGTTCAATGCACAGGTCTACGCCGTGGTTGTTGGTAGCATCTCTGCCGTGACATGTGTACTCTACTTTATCCCGTTTGTCCTGCGTGTCGCCGGCTTTGTTGTCGCGGTATGGGACTTTATTCTATTCGTCCTCTGGATCGCCCTCTTTGGCGTCTTTGGCAAGGTGCGTTCCATCATCCGTCAAGTGCTTACTGCAAACGATCGGCGGCATCGTTTGGCTGACATTTGTGAAACCTGCAGATGTACATCAATGAGGACGCCGAGGGTGACGGTGGTGTCAAGCGCATGAAGAACGCGGTCTGGGTCGATCTCGCCAGCGCCCTGCTCTGGCTCATTGCTACCTTGGCGGCCCTGGGCTACTGGTGGAAGCACCGTGACAATCGTTCACGCTTTACTGGCCGCGCTCATGTCTGATGAGACACAAACGGGCGCATCTAGCCCCTATAGAAAGAGACGGACATGTTGAGGATGGTTGCATATGGGATACACAAATGCAACTCGCGACGGAGATATTCGGCAATGGTAATGGAACGGTAGTGGGAAGGGAGGCCTGCAGGTCGGGCTGTTTGAGTGTGTGCGCGCGTGTGTGCGTGCTTTCTGTGTCTGTATGCTGGGATGGGAATGGACGAGACGAGACGAGATGTTGGCACGACTTTGATACCATGGTTTTCTTCTGTGTTTCCTTGCTTTTCCTTTTTCGACAAAGACTGCTTGTTCCTGAAACACTAATATCTGCATCGAACTCAAAATTTATCGCTATCAACTGAATCGAGAATATCACACTTATTAGTGCAACCATCTACGGCAGCCTCCCGTACGGCGTGCAACATGGCTTGTGAGATGGGTGGCTAGATCTGCCAATGGCCGCCGGTATGAGTGAAACTTGGTTAACCAATGGATAGTCAACGGGCAGTCACTGTAGGATCCATGCTGTGAAATGACCACGGACATTGGCACTGGCAACACAAAGCCAAGAACAGTGCAGCTTGCCGAACCACCGTTTACGCCAAGACAGAGTGATATCCGAGATACCCTTTTGTAGTACCCTCAAGAGCGTCGAAATGGCACCACCACGGAGAAGGATGTTGCACCAGTTTGACCAGGACCTAAAGCAGAAAAGAGAGAGAGCAAAGAGGGGCGAGCGTCGATCGTCGATCGTGGACACGCTCGCCTCCAACGCTTCCGACGGGTGATGTGACGATGACGGACTTTTGCTCAGAGGGAGAAGGGGTCTTTTTTTTTTTCCCTTTCTCCAAGGGTCCGGCGTTTGACTGGCTGCGTCTCTCGCTCTGACCTTTGTGTCTTGACCCTTAAGGGGATTAGGATTTTCGACTCACGGGCGAAAGCAAGCGGCGCTTGTGAGCGGGCCAAGCCAGGCTATTTTCTTGCCATGACGTCGATCAGATGCCTGATGGAAGCTCCAAGTGGGGGCCGCTTCTAAAAGCCCGTTTGTTTTTGGTGCAAGGATCTGTTGATGATCTCTTGTCCTCTTTGTTGATATGTACTGGCGGAGAAGTTGGGTAGCGTTGGTGGTGATGTGAGTGTTGATCGTAGCCTGTAGAGGCGGTAAGTTAAGCGATAAGAAATGCACGTGGGAATATTCTACGACATTTGACACTGAATACGAGCGGTCGAATGCTCAAATGTCTCATTGATACCATCTCTTTTTTTTTTTAGTTGATGGTGGTGGTCGTGAGCGAGCAAGTTGTAGTGATACGAGGGTCTAAGATTGCGAATACCCATAATGGGAATTGTGAGCAAATGCGATCATAAGTTCCTGAATGTAATATTGACCACGTATTATTGACCTCGCATGTACACAATACTATGGTACATACTCCATACATACGCGCAAAATTGTCTCTCCACAAAGAGTGACTGTGACTGTGTCTTCCAAGACTTGGAAAGAAGAATATTCGCGGAGTCGGATAAATACACCGTTGATACGGGACGTCATTGACCAAAAACAAACCAAGGAGGGGTCTCGTTTTCAAAGGGTCCCTACAGTAAATACCAGGGACTAGTTCGTTAGTTTGCTGCGTCCAGGACAGGACGTTGACCGCGAATTCTAATTCGTCGTCTCTGCAAAGCATCAGAGTCTGGCCGTAGACGGGATGGCACAACAAAAAATAAAACCCAAACGAGACCAAAGCAAACCTAACGCTGTGCTTGGTTTCTTTTGTTTGCGTTGGTGACTTTTGAGTGGCTCACAGGGTCGTCCCGCATGTATTTCCTTGGCCTTCTGTACGGTGACGGTGCGTGCAACCAGGTACAAATCAAGGGTCACCCCAGCCAGAATGTGCCTCAAAAGTCCTAGCGGGATACCTGCCAAACTCGTGGTTGCATGTCGCATTTCCACAACGGGCACCTTGTAGCGGGTTCCAGCATCGGAAACATTGGGAAACCCGCTACAGAGGCAGAGACGGTCACCGTACAGTACGTGGTGGAAGCGATCCACTATTAACCTCGCCTTGCCCTGGATCTTGGGCTTCTCTGGCTTCTGGCTCTGCGTCCCGATGTTCCTCGCTTGTGGTACTCGCGAGGTGATTTGTTGGAGCTCCCACTTTTTGGGGGTTGGGAGGCGCTGGAGAGAACCAGGATGGAACGGGAGAGGCAAGATCAATTCTGACATTGGGATCCATTGGATCCATCCATCCATCCATGGAAGAGGAAGAGTGTGTCTAGAGTGTGTCTCGCTTGCGATAACAAAACCGTTTCGGAACCCTTCGATCTTCATTTCTTAGGGAACCCTTCATTTCTCGCCCAAATAGGCATACCCTTCACTCATCTTACCTACTGTACTCCTGTGCGTTGCGTTGCGCTTGCTTTGCTTACATACTACAACATTACATCTTGACGCCGCCATCACATTCTTGAGTTACAGCTACCTACCTTATCCATTCGCCTCACTTCTTTTATCCGTCCTCCGTGGCATTCCGCCCAATACATTCACATTCGAAAAAGTCACTCTATTGTACTCTTATTAGCTACTCTTGGCCTCCCGTCATTTGCGACACCTACACGGCCTGCCCCTCATTGTTAATCATCAAACCTCCCCGACTGCCGCCGCCCTCCCGTGAGCTGAGCGCGCATTCATCCATTCCCGTCCACTCGGTCTCCTGGTTCTTCTCAATCCTCCATATAAACCTACTTATGCAGCGGCGTTGGCGCTTGATTCAAGACTCGGGCTGGGTTCTCAGTCAGGCGAATAGCTATTCTCCAAGAGATCAAAGACTCAAACCTCAGACATTGAATCACGACTACAACGACGATATGGCCAGTTTTGCCAGAACCATCAAATCTCCTTATCTTTCACCCCGACTTCGACCTTCCATGCCAGGGCGCTCCATGTCTACGAACTCCGACCAAGCTAGCCAAGCCAACCCTCCTCCTCCTCCTCAAAGCCCACGATCAGGTGAAATTATCGGCGAATTCGACCTGTCTGGACGAAACACCCCAGCGATTCCATCCAGAAGACCAAATGAACTACAAGACGGATTCTTTGACCTTGATGACATTGAACCTCGTACTTCCTACTTCTCAGGTAAGTTAGCATTGGCCTTGACATCCATTGTACGGAATGCTTGGAATGCATATCCAATATCCAGTCGTTTGACCCCTGATTGCCCATCCATCCCCACCTCCCTCTCGATGATCTTCATCACCTGGCCTCAAGTGAGTGATCTCAAGCTTCTTGCGGTCGGACGTTGGGGCTATCCTCCGGCCGACGATCCCGGACGGAGACGGGCGGTGCTCAACCGGGCAGCTGGCATCGCATCGCAGCGTGCAAAAAGCTCCGAGGCGAGACACGTTCTTCTGCTCAGACTTGGTTCGGCGCCACAAGTTCCCCTCAACGAACCCAAGAGACCCTGACACATGGCATAAGCTCTAGTTGTACACCACCAGAAAAAAGTATGTACAACGAATGGATGCGATGCTGTGTAAAGAAAAGTGGTATTTGTTCTGAAGAGGTCGAATCATGTAAGAGCCGCCTCCACGCCGCTGTCCCTGTCCCACAGCGCAATGCATCAATAGTTGTGCCTATCAACGCTATCCAAGTTGGCTATTGGAGCATCCTAACCAATGATGCATCCGGCGACTGACTGGCGCAAAGCGCGCGGGGCGGGATTGAGGTCTCGGGAGGCTCCCGCACCCCCCGTTTTCGAGAATGCCATATTGGCTTCTCAAGCTTGACCATCTTCAACATCCATCTCTTGAGTCGTTGCCCTTTGATCGGCTTGACTTGTCGCGCTCCCCGATTTCCACAATTCTCCTCACTTTTATTTCGCTCATCTTTTCCTTTTCCCCTCAAATCATCTGCCCCTTCTCCACCTCTTCTCAACCATTTCCGAGTCAAAATGTCTCTTGCACCGGGATGATGGGCCATGCTTGATCGCGCTACTCGTTGCTCTCCCCACACTCACTTCCCAGCCATCGCGGGGTAGTCTAGTGGCCCCATCAACCATCCCGGGGTTGGCCGTTGAGTGACGCCTGGACTGGCCCTGAAGTGCACTACCGGCTTTTGCTTTAAAATGTTCTTATATCCTGTGCTATTCCTCAATTATCCTGTTTTCGATCTTGTTGTCATCGGCCCTCCCTTGGTCACTACGCATTCGGTCATCGTAAACCTTATTCTTCTTACTGGTCTTCCCTTTTTACTTACATATGTCCCCTCTCTATTAGACGACAACGAGAAGTCTGCTCCTGGCACTCCATCAGCTCCTCCATCTGCCCCCTCAACCCCGCGCAGCCGCAGCCGCAGCCACGTTCGACCTATAGCTATCGATCTACCTCAAATCAGACGTTTCACTTCTGCTCCCGCGCGCACGCCTCCCGAACCCTTATCAGCAAGAGGTGACCTTCCTGGGTAAGACATCCATCCATTTCCTATGTTCTCCCAGTCAATTCCATTCCATTCATCTTTACCACGTGGACTAACACCGTGACAGAGGTTACTTCCCACTTCACGAGGATCCCAACAGTCGTGTCCATCGGCCACACCCTTTCCAGCATCATCCCGACACTCGCATGAGTCGTCTCATCTCTGAATCTGGACCAATCTATGCCGACTCTCCCACTTCTCATCCAGCTCAAAGTGCAGTCATGTCTCACTCAAACACTCCCGTCGCCTCTTACCTTGCTCCAGGCTTCCACGACCAGCCTGTCCCCATGGGCAAATACTACCCATCTAACTACGAAAGGAAATATGGTGCCCAATCAGTTCGACCTCCCTTGTCTGGAAGCGTATCCTCCAATGTTGGATACGATTCCAGTGCAATCCCCCATGCAAGTGGCCAGGCGAAACTCGACAGCGAGCTTCGTCGCAAATTGCTCCAGTATAAGCGCGATATGGTTACACAAACAAGTATGGCTGCAAATGAATTCATTGGTAGCTCGGCCAAGTCTGGCGACAAGCCTGGACTGTCACTCAATGACCTCCCCTTCCGGGACTGTCGCTTTGCTACTCCCGGCTATCAGAAGCCCTTATCCCCCCGACTTCTTCCCATATCAAGTCCCGGTCCTATCACCCCCATGGAGCTTGAAAAAGCCACCGCTGGTGGTGACTACATGAGTCGCTAAAAAAGAAAATGGCAACATTTCACAAATTGCTTTTTCTTACCAGTTACTGTGTTGGGATATTAAGATAGAGTGGCATATGCATACAGATTGAGCATGGTTCTTGCATCGAAACTGGCTGGACTTGTTATTTTCATTTGACAAAGGGCGTTGGTTGGAGATGAGCCCATCAGTGGCCTGATATTCCTCCTAGGTGGCATTCAGCGTGTTATTTAGCTGCATCTGGTACAATTTGATACCGTACGTGTTGAGGCATGATACCCATAGAATACATTTCATTTGTAAGGACTAAATGGTGACCACCGGGCCACCCATCTCCGCAGATAAGTATATGCTGTTCTCCGTGATGTCAAAGTGACCCGTAACAGAGGAGCTGATAGTACTTTCTGATGTAGCAAGCATGTCAGACGGTAGGGCTGGGCAATGATTAGGCAGTACCATTGACGACACTGTTCCCATTGAACTATTTCCCTTCCATGCCGGCTCCATTGTGTATATTTCTCCACACACTCCCCCATCCCCCAATTACATCTGACATTAATAACCTAGTCTGCAAAAGCAGCATGTCGCAAAAACGGGATAAAGAAACAGACATTGTCCTGCCGAAAAGCCCTACTGTCCCAACAATACACGGGTGTAATTGGGCTGAAACTTACATGTAAATGATGCATCGGTTTCTGTTTCTTTGGTGCTGCCTGGGACAGAGCAGTCAAGGTACAGGGTAGGCGACACTCTAGGCAGTCAGAGCTGGTAGAGTCAGCACGTGACCTGGCGTTCGCGTTTGCCTGCCGTAAGAGCCAATTCAATTTAACTCTACGCGTTCCGCCTCGTACACGTGTTAGTGAAACCCTTGTCTTTTCGTGGACTTTATGTGCAACAGCAGATTTGAACGATTTTGATGACATCGAAATGTTGAAGGAGTCATTGTTTTATGAGCTCGAGAAGTCATAACCAATCTTGTCGTCAAGCATGACTTCTGGTTCCATTCCCACGACTGCCCTCGTGGTGGATTTCATTTGCCTCTTCACACACGATCTGAAGAGAAAGCAAAAAAGGTGGCAGGATGGAATTCTCAAATATCACACGTTCAACAAGCGAGTCATGGTGTATGATGATCGAAACCACTTTATAGGCGATGCTCATTGGCAAGAAGGTGGGGACCTTGAGCCTGGTGATGAGTTTGAACTGGATCGTGGTGCAGCCATCGTGCAAGTTTCTGACTGTACCGGACAACGAGAGCAGGACCTGACGGATCTACTGGATAAGCGCGCAAGAGAAGTTGAGAAGCGCCGAACAAATGCTGGGACGACACGAACACCAGGGTCGACTGCAGCAGTAACTCAAACACCAAGAAACGACCAAAATGCCCCCCATTTTCAACTCAGACATCGCCCGCTTAATGATCTTGTTGGAGGAGCTTCAAGAATTGGGAGGGCCGTCATTTCACCCCACTCGCCATTTGAGCAGCGCAAGATGGCCGAGAGCCCAGGTCAGCAGCAAGATTCACCATCAGAAGACGCACGGCCGAGCAAAAGGAGAAGACGAGAGGAGTCGCCTCCGAGTAAGATGGGGCATGCCCGGGCTTTATTTGGAACGACTCTAACTCTCACTCCGTTCTCGTCTTCAATACCGCCAGTTCGAAGTCAACCATTGCACGACAGGGCTGCAGCAAGGCCAAAAGTCGCACCACCTGTCTCACGAGATGGCACATCAAGGTGTGCTGATAGAAGCTCGAAATCACCACCGCTATCTCCTAACCCTGAAGAGGTGGAGATCAGCGCTTCTCGTCAGGCTGCACCCCGCCGAGTTCTTACACAACGGGCATCGTTAAAGGAGCTGCTGGCTGGTAATGAGCACAATCGGACTAGCGAAGTTCCTCGGACTCGAGAACCTCTGTTAAGGAATCGTACGAAAGCCTCAAAGCCAGTGAAGATTCGACAACCGCCTCCCGAAGACGAGGTTGTTTCACTTCTCACTCAAGAGCCCGTAGCACCAAAACATCGTAGTGATGCAGCGGCGAATAGCTCACGCAAAGCCCGAGAACATCAGGATACCAATGCAGACAGATCGTCCAAAACCCGAACATCTGCGCCCAAACTGTCGTCGAAAACAATTGAATCTGACATAGGCGATAAAGAATCACCCGCAGCCGATGACGAAGCATTTCTCATGTGGTTGGCGAAAAGTGAAGATTCTCCAGCCTTGGACCAAACCCTGGCGCCACCTGCGGATAACCACCCACCACGCCCGAAGAAGGCAAGGGGTGATTCTGTCCCAGCAATACAAAGGCCTGCAAAGGAGTCTGCCCGGAAGGTCGCCCAACAGCCCATCGTTGTCGATGAAGATGAAGACGAGGATGTGGAGGTACCGCATCAAAAGACCTCCCGAAACCGCCCCGAGAGCTCAAAAACGTCCAAAAGAAAAGAGGCGAGCACAGCGGAACATAATGGAATGAAGCGAACACTGAGTACCGATATAGCATCCGCAACAGAAACCGATACAGAAAAACCTCCTCCTGCGAAGGAACCGCGGACAGAGCTCAGGATCAGATCAAGGCAGCGGCGCGGGCTGCTCATGTTGGCTCAAAGGAACGAAGGAAGTCGACCAGGCTCAGCAGGAAGATCAGTTCTCCCCTCATCAGGAGCTGGAAGCACTATACAAAAATCATCGCATACCATCGTCCGCGCCGCTTCGATTTCAGAAGAACCCCCAGCAATTGAGAGGATTACGACAAAGACGACCGCTTCGAAAAAGCGACAAGACTCAGCTAAGCCGAGTGAGCTTCATCACTCCGTGGAGGAGCCCGATGACCAGTCAATCGCGATTCATAGCCCGAATACAGAAGAGGCGGTCTGTGAGAAGGATGCTGACAATGAGTATGAGGTCCTGAAAGAGCCGGAGATCGAACTTGTACCGAGTGAAGATGCTATTTTAGTTAGTGAGCTTTCTGAAGATAGGAGATCCCCTACACCTCCTCGCCGACGGACAAATCCAGGCCGACGCACACGAAACAGGGTAGCCCCTGTCGTGCTCAGCGACAACGAGGTCGAAACCTCAACATGCGACTCCCCAGCAATATCCGATGATGAAGAAGGCTTGTCTCTCACGTCGAAAGCTGGTCGAAAACCCGAGCCTAAGCCCAGCTCTGGCCCACGTATTACCAAGATGTCACGGAAAAGCGTCAAGAGCAGAGAAATTATTGGTTTTGTTATGCCAGATGAAGACTTTTCGATGGGTGGGTTCAACGTCGGTCATGCTGAGCTGGCTGAGGTCAAAAAGCCAAGCAACGACCTGAAAGTAGCTGAAAAGCCTCCAGTGGAAGCTCGCGACACAACAGAGGCACCAGAAAACCATAAGTCTGTGGATGACAGACTTGAAGTGGAACAACTACAAATGAATGAGAAAGAGCCTGAAAAGGAGCAACCTCCAACAAAAGCAAAGATACCCGGACCATCACGATCTTCAGCGAATACGAAGGAACCAGACATAGTACCGCGCTCCCCGAATAGTAGAGCACCTGAAGCAGAAGAACCTGCGTTGCAAGAAAAAGAGAGGGAGACCGAAATAGTACCCACCCCGACGAACGCAAAACAGCCCGCAATAGGTCAACCAGCAACGAGGGTGCACGAGCAGGAAACCAGCGCATCCGAATCAGGTTCGAGGGGCCCCAAGGTACAAGAATCCTCAGCCAAAGAAAAGGAAGCCAAAGAAGTACAGCCTACGACACGTGAAGAAGAACTAGGAACAGCACAACCATCGACGAAGGATAAAAACACTGAAGCAAAAGCCCCCTCAACGAGTGGACAAAGGCTCGAAGCAGCACAGCCACCAGCCAATGGAAAAGAACAACAAAAAAAGCAACGACCGCGCATTGTGAACCCTGCGACAAGAGGTAGGAAAGCCGCAAGAAAACAAGATGCGGCCGGGTTGCCGCCCCAAACACTGGTTCAGTTTGAGTCTGCTACTTCGTCTCGCATTGCTCCGGTGCAGCCGCCAAAGAAGATGGCTACCCCTTTGAACAATGTGCCTCAAGCAGAGTTGCCGGTGTTCTGCAGAGCAAATGGTGGTGCTTGGAGCAGGCATGCTGAGGATCTGCTAGGTATGACGAGACCTACGAGAAGAATGCCTCGACGATGATACGGCGCGGCACTTCATTTTTGTCTACTTGTGCCTGCATAGAAATTCTTCGTAGGAAGGATCTTTCCGAGAACTACGTTGCCGGGGATTACTGACTTTGTCTGGCACGATATTTCTCCCCACACTACCTGTGAAACCTTTTGGCATTTCTGTCTTTCACATGGACCCCTTCGTCAGTAATCCGGACTTTACCTCCGCGTCTGAGTTGTCAACTACCAGCTTTACTCACATTCTCTCGACTCGCAAAATAATGGTCTGAACCATATGGATGCTCTAGCTGCAGCACAAACAGAGCATGGCCGCGTATGCCAAGCAGTTATACGGGTGTATGAGCTCCATGAGGTACAGGATGAGCACAAGCGCATCGTTGCAAGGAAATGGCCAGAATGGCTCGACCCTCTAGGCCAGTGCTTGTTTTGTTCGAGTAAATAGGGATATTGGTCGGCCACCAATTCACACGATAACTACTTCTGTTGTCTGACCCTATCTGCTCTTGGCTAGCTCATCCTAGCTGCTCGTCAACGGTACGGCCATGTACAGAACCTCTCAAGCAACAAGAACACTGGATGGTACAGCAAGCCAAGCCATCTGACGGATTAGTTCCATACAGTCTTTGCAGATGTGCCCTGTTGTGGAATCACTGGAACATCCTTGTGAGCGATTGGGCCTGCAG
This sequence comes from Fusarium verticillioides 7600, assembly GCF_000149555.1. Lineage (NCBI taxonomy): Eukaryota > Fungi > Ascomycota > Sordariomycetes > Hypocreales > Nectriaceae > Fusarium > Fusarium verticillioides. The sequence goes on along the minus strand of NC_031680.1, from coordinate 699,253 downwards.
TGCCTCCGTTGTGCGTACAGAAGCAGAGCGAGCAAGAAGCTCAGAGCAGTGGATCTCGATAAAGCATCTACGGGTCGCCGATAGAGTCATCTCGGCGCCTTGTCATTAAGGTTTTGGTGATTTATCAGCATGTTGGGGAAGGGAATGGGCTACAGGCGTTAATGTGGCATTATGCCGGCGTCTATCGTGTTAGATTTCCTATTTGGACCTTTGACGAATACCATCAGAATGAGTCGAAGTTTAGGATGGTGTCTACCCACGCAGCACCCCTTGATTTGTTTCTCGGCATGGTTCACGCGGCCAATATTTTGGTTCTGGTGTCGTGAACTAAAGGATGGACAAGGTGTGGATCCTGGGAAGTGCTGCGTCTGCTTACTTGATGCCCAGATAAGTACGGTTGGGCACAATGTTGCTGGTTCCACTGGGATATATAAGAGGCTACTGGGCCCCGTATTGTTGTTTCTGATCGACCAACTCACTTGGCGTTCAAAACGGAGCCAACAATGCTATCAGGAGTTTTGTTATGTCAAGACCAGGCTACGATCCGCCTCGAGGTTTTTACACTTCAAGTTTTGACGAGAGTACAAGATTAGAGTTATCGCTCTAAGTTTTACCTTTACCTCTGCATTTTGGCTTTATCTTCTCATATGAGAATGTCCACGAGTGTGAGACGAGACAAAGTTACGTGGTTTGAAGAACGAAGAGTCATAACTGAAGAGATGTCAATAGTTTACACAATAATGATATGATGATTCGGCGTTTCCCCAGTTGATCGATGATCCTTGAGCTATTGATCCTTGAGACTATCGAGACGAGATATCACTCAACCAACGATGGCTGGGCCTCCGACTTAACCGTACCTAGTGTAAGTAACACATGGGGTCGAACGAGTTTCAAATCTGGGGTCGCGGAAGTTGAGTCATCCTCGTATGCGGGCTTGAAAGCATTGACCAACCAAGAATGCTTTTCTCTCGCCGAAGTCTTAGCTTTGATGTTGCAGATGGTGGGCCAGGTTGACCAATAGGTATATTTCTTGGGGCGGATCTTACAAAAGTTCAGGCATCTGATTGGTGGCTAGGTGTCACTCTGCCTTGTCGCGCTTTGCCTTTTCGAGCACGCCGAAAGACTCAATCTCCTCCACTCTGACTTTCCCTTGAAGTGCTGCGCCATGCTTCCGCCCGGGCACCTGCGGCTTCCATCAAACAGGCAGTGAAATACTTGGACGACGCCCTCCCCCGTGGCCTCAGGCGTTTCCTCCTTCACTTCCTCTTCCTCGTTACTATCACGACTAATTCGATTATTCGATCAAGAGAGTATCTTGCATCGCAATAGTCCTCTTCAGTACTGACACTAAACAAAACCACAACACACACGCTAGACTAACACCGAAACTGGCGACAAGTTCGGTACCTCAAGGCTTTGCCTATCTCTCTATCCCCCTTCAGTTCAATCTGATACGCGTCAACGAAACAAGACTCTACGCATCTCTCTTGGCGCAGTCTTCCTGTTTCTCACTTGCACGTCCCATTTCGAGCGACCTCAAAACACCATAGTCTCTCGTTTGACTCATTGACAAGTACCTTACCCAAACGCTTCACGTGAGAGTAAGCAGGTCGGAGTAAGCAACTATCCGAACCTGTCACACCTAATGCGCCGACCGACTAACACAGATGTGTCTAGCCAACTGACGTGACCTACCAAAGCTCTCCAGGATATTGGATTTGGAGAGTATTACAGCAGTTCCAAGGCCCCGTCACCGTTTTCAAAATTTCGCCCTTTCAAGTAACTTTGAACGGAAATCTCGTGCTTGCAATGGCGTCCAACACCAACACTCTTCCTCAAGGATTCTCGGTTTTCCAGCCTACTCTCGGTGCTCAACTCCAGTTCTTCCCTGCCATCGGCACCCGTGAGCTCGATGAGATGATCAATGCTTACATGCCTGGTCCCGCCTCCAACCAGGAGAAGCGGGCCAGCATCGCTCTCGACTACTTTGAGTATGCTCACCTGACTGGACAGACTTTCAAGTTCTACCCTATCTACTCCGCTGCCGACTCTCCTGCTACTGCTAGCCCTCTTCAGGATTCTGGTTATGGATCTTCTTTCAACACCAGTCCCGCTACCTCTACCTGGGATTGGAGCAATGTGAACACCTCAAGCTCTTCTCGCCGCTCATCTCCCAAGTCGACCTCCAGCCCCCAGGCCACCGATTTCTCGAACCTCCCTGGCATGAAGATCATGACCAAGGATGGACGTGATGTGACCAACTCTGCTTCCCGAGGATCCAAGACAAAGGAGCAGCGAGATCACGCTCATCTCATGCGAATCATCAAGGCTTGCGACAGCTGCAAAAAGAAGAAGATTCGCTGCGATCCTAGCCACAAGAAGCGTGGTGTTTCCAGCACTGCGGCTCAGCCTGCTAAGGTGACTAAGAAGACGAAGACAGTGGCTCCAGAACCCAAGGCCACTCCCGTTGTTGTTCAGGATGCCTTTACGCAATTGACATTCCCCGAGCAAGACTTCTCAGCCGAGCTCGACAGCTTGGCTGCTCCTGCAGAACAAGGAGTCGAGCCATGGGAGCAATTCGTTCAGTTCCCTGCTGAGGATGACAACTACGACTTCTTCAATGACCCTGAGGGCTACTTCTCTCCTGGATCCTCCTCCTTCCTTTCCGAGGACTCTACGAAGCCTGTCACTCCCACGACAGACCAAGACTTACTCCGTCGTCCTCGCGACGAGGACCTAGCAGGACTTACGGATCTTGCGGCGTATATGCCATACAACCAGACCGAAGCCAATCACGACTATGTGGACTTCAACCTGTACTCTCCTGCGTCAGTCTTCTCTGAAGATGAGCGTATGGTCCCGATTGAAATTGCCAAGCAGTCTCTTAGTCAGCCTAGGTCACCAGCACCGAACCCACTACCGCCAAACGAGTCCTCGAGTGGCTTCTATAGTAGTGGTGGCGAACTTGGCGGCGGCGACCTGAATGGCGATCTGTTTGGATCGCTTTCTGTGACCTCATCATCCGCACCTCAACAACTCACTACCCATGGCCAGCTCGGCCGCGAAGACGTCTATCGCGACCCTGGAGCTGGCCTGGAGTATTACGCCGCTACCCCCGAGTCTAGTCTCGGCTCGCAACTTCTGAGCTCGAGCGCAAACTCACTGTCAGACCGCGCCGCGCAAGGCTCCGTGTCTGAACCACTGTCTTCTGTGGACTCTCAGCTATCCACGAATAGTAACGTACGTGTCTCACTGATCATCTCGCTTCTGATGGCGTGGCAACTAACTTCGGAGAAGGTGACAATTAGTCGCGATATTATCGAGGCCCGCGGAGTAACAACAGCACAATTAGAGTCTCGACCACTCGAGACATCTACCACCACGACGCTGGGCACGCAGTCCACGGAGACGATAGCACAATCAAGCTATCAACCAATCGTGACGGAAGGCACAGAAGATTCATCGGGTTGTCGAACATCCGAGAATCACACTGTGACCGCCCAAGCGGTTCTCCAACGTGTCGATGCACAAGGCGACCTACAGCAACCAGCTTCTCAAGATGCAGAGATTCACAATGTGGCGGAAGATATATCCCAACCTTCTCCCGCGCTCGTTGTGCCAGTTCACCAGACGACTGGCTCTGAAACTCAACCTGACCAGTCAAGCATGGAAGCATTTGCATCTGTTGCTGCGATGTTGATCGCCTCGACCGTTTGGTCTTTTGTCTCTCAGCAGTTTGCCATCCAAGACAAATATCGGGAGGAACAGACACAAACCACTGTACTCAGTCTGCGAAAGGTCAATGGTATCATGCCCAGCATTCGAGAGAAGGTCTGCGGAATGCAGAGCTCGATACGAAGCGGCAAGACGTCAGTCGGTCGAATGGTCTCGATGAACAGAAGTCTCATCGCTGTGTAGCGATGAATCCTTGTTGCGCACCAGGTGGAATGAATGGAGTTGGTATACAGGCTTTTGGCTAGAGCCATGATAGAGCTTGCACCCTTTTTTATTTGTTTTATTATTGCATTTAGCATTAGGAGTGAATGGCTGCGCAGTTGCGCCGGTCTTGACAGGGAATGGCTGTTGCTATAGAGCGAGCATCGAGCCCAAAATCAATTGAACTGGCCTCCAAGGCCGTATAATATTTAAAATCTGTTCCTCTGTGATGTGACCTATGCTGCCCTGCCAGGTGATGTGAGTACCACCAACTGCAAAGTTGGTGTTGGTTGTCTGTGATGGAGACAGTGCCACCGTATTCTGAATCTGTGTTCCGTAAACTCTGGGTGGCTGTGATTTGATGAGCGATTATGAAGGCGGGTCATGTGTATTAGACGGTGGATCAAACGGGGATTAGCGTAAGAATGGAAGTTTGAAATATTCTCTCAAATTGATGAAGGACAAGAGTATCTTGAACTCTTTCTCTTACCTTGTTCAGGTTGGAGGGAAACTTTGATAAGCCATCTATTCAAGGCCAAAAGAGAAAATTCACTCTTTTTGTCTCCCATTAATATGTTTCTGGGATCATAGGAAGACACACACAGCACGACGGTACCTTGATCCCTTTTTGTTCCGTGGCATCTGTACTTGTACTGTACGATCGATTGCCTGTAATCTAGTGATTGCATTTGGCGATGAGCTTAGAGCGACAGCCAACATCTGGTCTATTATTTGAGCTTTCTTGTTAAGCAAGTCTCGTGTGAGCTCTGATTAAGCTTATCGGATTATTGTTATCCATTGCCCGAATTGTTAATACACAAAGGCCTGTGTTACTTGGGTTTGAGACGACATTTGGTGTCAGCCTATTGTTCCAGAAGGAGGAACAAAGGACCAGGGTCGAGGAAGAAAAAGGTCAAAATCAGAAAGAGAAGGAAACTATTGGATACGATTGAAGGGATTGTCGATAACGAGGGTACGAAGGTGAAGGGGCTCGTCACTGAGAAGTAAAGAGGAGGATTGAAGTGAAGCCTGGAGGATTGTAAGCGAGTGAGTGAGTGAGCGAGGGAGGGAGTGAAGGTATTCAGAGGAGGCTCAAAAAAGGAGACAAAGCCAAACATGGGAGTTTTCAAGTCACTTGGTCTTTCGCCGGCCAAAGCGGCAGGTGCAAAGGCCTTTCGTCGTCTTTTTGGGCGGGTTCTTCCAGGCGACACTGACAGTGCCAGTGACACTGATCAAACGGGCAGGGGCAACTCCAGCAACGACAGTAATATTCAGAGGGAGAAAAGCAACAAAACAAACTCAGATTCTTCATCTACAAAATATCATAATCGCCATCAACAAGACGCTCTCACCGACACCGAAACATATGCAACTGCCTCCGATATGGCGTCGCCACAGAAGTACGGCCCCCTGGGGATCGTAGACAAGGAGAACCAACCGCCGAGTACGGCCCAGTTATCAGATTCGCTCTCCCGTCTGAAGATCGGAGAGGAGAAGGCCGTCGCAACACCCCCCAAGCCCGTCGTTTCCGTTGCCCCTGCTGTTGCTGCTGACGATGCAGCTCCCGCCGGTGAGACTGTACCTGCTGTCCCCATCTACACAGACCCAGCTGTCATAGCTGAGCGAGCGATACACATGAAGTTCACTGAAGAAGCTCTTGATATGGTAAGTCAACCATTACACTTGGAAATGGCAAACCGTCTCCCGCCCTCTACCGAGACTGTATCCCCTGCGACCCTTAACCTCTGGCTAACTCTCAACTCAGGCGCGACTTGCTCTCAGAACAAACGAAACACCCGTGGGATGTGTTCTTGTCCACGATGGAAAGGTCATTGCTCGAGGCATGAATGCAACCAACGTCACTCGAAATGGTACTCGCCATGCTGAGTTCATGGCCCTCGGCGCTTTACTCTCTTACCCTCCCAAGAATGGGCCAAGGACAACCTACCTGAAGCCCAAGCCCGAGAACCAGTCACCTGAGGCTTCTGATGCATCTTCTGTCGAATCAGGACCAGCCGATGAGGGCAATGAGGATGGATCCAAGGGCCACCTCTACCCTTATGGTCAGAAGTGTCACCCTGATGCGCGAGTTGATAGATCCATCATTCGGGAGAGCATTTTGTACGTCACAGTAGAGCCGTGCGTCATGTGTGCTTCTCTCTTGCGACAACTCGGCATCAAGAAGGTCTATTTCGGCGCAGTCAACGACAAATTCGGCGGAACAGGTGGTGTTTTCAGTATCCATGCCAACTCACTTCCTGTCAGCGCTGATGGTCAGACTGCCAGCGCGCATCCAACACCAAAGCCTGCGCAGCTTCCTGACGGAAGCGGCACACTGGGCGTCTCGTACCCTCCTGGTGGAGGAGACGGTGGAAATCTCGAATCTGGCTACGAGATTGAAGGTGGATGGGGTCGTGATGAGGCTGTGGCCCTGCTGAGACGATTTTATGTCCAGGAGAATGGACGAGGTAAGTGACACGAGATTGTTTAACTTCTTTGACTGATGTGCTGACTTTATAGCTCCCGTACCTCGCAAGAAGGAAGGTCGTGCAGCTCGATTGGCTGCCATGATGGGGGGTGAGGGTGCTGGCGAAGGCACTGGCGAGAGCAACGGTGAAAGCAACGGAGAGGACAATGACGAAGGCAACGACGACGAGAAGGGCGAAGAACCAGCAACTCCGGATCTTGCTGCCACAGAGGCCGAGTCACAAGTCCTTGACCTACCAACTTCAACTCAAACGCTGAAGGAAACGCCTGCGCCGCTAGGTGATCGTACCAACGTCTAGAACAGCGTTGCCGCGATGCCGCTGCCGCATCTGCGCCGAAAGAGTAACACAGAAAATGAAGCAGCCACGGAATAGGTGGCTGCATGCCACGGAACACAGCTGATGGAACACCATCCATCAGCTCTACAAGACACCCGTGCCAAAGTATTGAGGGCACAACTGGAGAGGATAAACTCATTTCAGGCGTTGGAGGATTAAGTTGCAGTTCCAGTGGACTTTTGAACAGAATTGCGGTGGGAGGATGGCCTTTGACTTTTACTTGATGCATCTTGGGCGGGCATGACGTTCAAGCGGAGGACATGGTGTGCGAGCCGCTGAGTTCCAGCTGATTTGGGGTAGGAAGAATGCTGTCATTGTATGATGTTGTGGTTTGTGATAGCACAATACACCTATGAATAAGATGATGTGTCGTTATGGAGTCTTGAGTAAACTACCCTGCGTGAGATCACAACAAGACCGGCAATGCTGGACATGGAGGTGGAAGCTAGACTAAGTGATTCGTTGAGTTTTGCGGGAGCAAGTTACTGATTTGCTGACTAGATACCTGATCCTATTCCAAATCTCTACTCGCTCGTGTCTGCGCTGAAGCAAGTGACACCCGTCCTTCGAGTCAATATAACGACCGTGTATCTACTTGTACTGTTGCTGTAGTCCAATCTACTGTCTTGCCCATGATTAACAAATGACTGATATTTGACCGAGTCGGTGCACAGAGTTCCGACAATACCACTGCGCCCAATTAGGCTCGATAAGCCCTTGAAACTCTGCTCTCCTGCCCCTGATACGGGATGGCCATGTCCACCCTCTCCTTGGACACCCATTTCCTAGCTCTGTGAGGCAGGTCTTCGCTCTTGAGAACAGCGAAGGCCGCGCGAACTCCTGTAGGTTCAACCTTTGTGCCGAAGTCTTTGCCACGCCCGAGTCTCCTCACTTGATCAGATGCGAGCCGCCTGAGACAAGACCTCCGAGAGCGTCCCTCGCGACGCCAGAGCCAAATGCCGTGCCTGCTTCTTCATACAGACTGAAGTGGGTGCTGTGAAACTTGCTCTCAGTCGCATTGTATGCCACGGTCGTCCACAGCAACGATATCGCGCTGATTAGGGTCTTACTACTGACAGTCGGTACCGCACCAATGGCATTGTCTATTGCAGTAGCCATCATCCCTCCAACTGACTGTCCGAGGTGTCTAGATGCGCTCACCATATTGGCCGGCGAAGTCATTGCTCTCAAAGCACCTATGGCTTCCCTGATGGCCACATTGGCGAGCACCGCGGCTAGGGGAGGAAAGAAAACTCAGGACCTTAGCCGTAACTGACAAAAATGTTTCATTAAATCTAGCCTAAGCTTACGGGACTCTTTGCTGAGTTCATTTGACTCCCTATTTCAAGATCCGGTGTTTTCTTGCTCCCTGAGGCGTGGCTGCTTAGCCTCCCAAAAATTTCCACCTCATTCATTGCAATGATGAAGAGAGTATGTTATATCAATGCTTTTTTCATTGGTCGAGTTCCAGTAGCTGCAGATCGGCGTGTGGCAACCGTGGGGGCAATGGCTCCAAAGACGGAGGTAGCGTGCAGCTGATAACGACCAATGCCAGGAAGTATCAGTATGAATCATCGAGTCATTGTTCCCGGACGCCAGTCAATTGAGTCCATCAGTCCTGGCGATGCCCTTGAGCCCCAGAATGTCATCAGGCGTGGTACACTGGCCAGTTGAGGATCTGGATCCGAAGTCATAAAGCTCGGCGCCTCCATCAGGACTTTCACTTTCGTACGTTGAAGTCTTGTGAAAGCTCGTATCGCTTGACTGCACTCTCTTAATCTTGGATATTCCGAAGTCGTCTTAAGTGGTGGATCAATCAAAATTCCGTCGGTGCCCTTAAACCGATATGTCACGTTCCCTATGACATCGTTGAACGAAGCTGGTGAGACCCAGGCGTTCCCAGAGGCGTGTGCCCTAGACTTGCTCAAGACTATCTTGCTACAGTTTCCGATCCAGATACTAGCAAGAACTAGTTTCATCGTGATGGTCTTTGAGCCGTCCTTCTTGCTCTGAACGTTATAGTCATCGCTGATAATCAAGATGGAGCCCCCAGTTTCCAGAAGTGTCTTTGCGGATTGTCCTCTCACGTCTATCATATAAGATATCGAAAGCTGTGACAGAACTTGTCATTCCAGTCTCCGAGTTACTTCTGTGCGAAATGGTTGTGTGCGCCTTGGTGAACATGTTAATGAAAGACCATACGCATCGTATTTAAGGTTACCCCTCCGATCTGTGAGTTCTTTAGACACTCCCCTTCATAGTTTTGATCATTGGTAACGTTGGAAATGGCTTCAAGATTCTGGGCAAGTTGGCCTCCTCTATCGTAGGTATACTTCTCCTGAAATATGGCCTTGATGGCTCAGGTAGATTGCCCTATCTGGTAAAGGTTGCGGCCGAGGGTGTACGGCTGGAGATCCTACTCAAATATGAGCCTAAAGTATGTCTGTCCGTCGGCCTTGCCAAACGTGGCTTTGTTGGGCTTCTCGGTAGCATCGCTGCACTTATAGATGCTGTCGAGTAATGTCTCTCGCCGACCTCCTGGTTCATCAGCGTAGAACTCGCTGTATCGAAGTAGATATCCGATGCACTTGTTCAGTTTCGTAGCACCGTTAGGATAAGACTTGGCCAATACCTGTCCCTGCCAATCATACTCGAAAACTGGTTTGTAGTTAACCCGAAGCTGGCTTCATATACCCAATACTCCCGAGTGACATGCGTGTCTGTTGAACCGCTGGTAGCGTCAGTCCCTTGTCTCGATCGTTGCACCCTCTTCGGTCCAGCACAATCAACAACGTCGAGTTCTTGGTTTTAGCCAATATCTGTGTCATTGAAGGACGATAAAGTCGACGAGGTCAAATACGAATTCCCTGCCGAGCTCTTGGAGGGGTCATAGCCGTACTTCTGAACTGGATCTAGGATACATTTGTGAAAGCTTCACGTGAAAGCTTCATAGAATTGCCTGACGCGGAAAACGCCGTGGGCAGAAACTCTCTGGCTATAGTTAAGGGAGTCCTTATGACCTTACTTTGCATGCGTATCTCGATAGTTTTGCCGAAACCTTCGACGCCAAGACAATTAATCGTCTGCTGGTCTCATGTTTGGCCAGTAGTTAGTCCCTTGGCATATTATACGCAAGAAGTTGGGCCAAATTGACGGCACGGCATCTCTCTACTTGTTGATTTGGGAGACTGTTAAAGTAAGAATAACAGGTCGTCATGGTCGTGGTGCCGGCAATATCTTTGGTTGATGTCTCATTGCCGTAATCATCGAATCCATGTTTCAAGGGCAAAAAGTCTCACGATCGTCCGATCACCTCCTCACGAATTTAAGAAGGGTAGCCTTGCTGTTGTATGCCGAGCCAAATTCACTTCTCCATGTTGAAATACAGTAAAGTCCCGATTAGTTTCAACCGAGAAGAGCTTCATGGCCGTCTTGAGGCTTGTGATACCTCGAATAGAAGCGTAAGAACAGTTCTACCAAGACTGGAAGATAATCTGGCCTTGCTGACTTTCTCAGACTTATTTAATGATCAAGTTTCCCTTGTCGTCGTGGGTGAATGGGCCACCTTCATCTTACCCGTTCCCCCTTTCTTCTAGAGCTTGTCGAATAGCCTGTTGGGAGACCAGACATTTAAAGACCATGTTTGGTGCTTGGAGCTCGGCCTTTCCAAGTACAATCTTCTACGCCTCAAAGTTATTGATGACGCAGGACAGGGTGTTTCAAACAGGCCTGTTGGTAATTTCTCTAAAAAGGGGTACCTCCGAACAAGGAATCGGTCCTAGTAGTTTTGATGTATTTGTGTGAATTTACTGTTATGAAGAAATGGAAAGACGTTGGACACCTGTTCCGGTTATGTCCATAGCCATGAGCTTGAACCTTTCTACCAAGGGAAAGTTGGCCTGCTTAACTTCTTGAGCCGCAGTTGAGCGACGGTCGTCGTGAAGATTTGGCGTCAAGGAATCAGCCATCTCCGCATCTGGGCTCGTTGGTCACGACTCCTGAAGATGTTGGAGACGCCATCAGCACTTGCATCAGCACTTGCATCAGCACTGCAGAAGAAAGTAGCAACCTCGAAAGAGTATGAGGCATGCGATTTATGTTGAGTTGTAGCCTCCATAAGGCTACAACTTGCGAGAGTTCTTGGTGATAAGAACCACCAACTTCGTGCAGGCCGGCCACTTCCTACAGGGCCAACCAGTCTCGTTCGGTGTCTATAATGGCCTTTCTGGTGACTCCAGTGAAAAGTGAAAACCGCCATATAAGCCTTACAATCGCATTCTTGGGCAGTTGGGACAATTGCCAAGCCCTTCGTGTAGACGAAGGCACAATAACCGGTGCCCATTTCACAGGACATTCACTTGGAGGTCTGGCCCATTGCAAATTTCACATCTTAAAAAAAGTTCACAACGCGATATCAATGATACCGGGCCACATCTAAAACTCACTTCGATACTGTTCTGATCTGCTCAACTAAGCTTGGTTACTGTCCCTAATCCATACTATGACTCTATGGTTGAGGCAATCAAGAAAACCCGGAGCTTAGCAATGTATAGAGAAAATGAACTCATTGAAATCAAATCAATCGCCTCATCAGATGAAACAAAGATGTTCTGACACTTCTTAGAAACACACAACTCACAGTCCCTTTCACATTGAAGCGTTGCATCACAGATTAGCGAACCCTGCAACTCCACCCTGGCATGGTCGAGATCTACTATGTTTTGACTTTACTGGATCCCAACGCTTCAATCCTGACCTATGAACCTTCTCATCCATATCCTATCACTATGGTCTCGTTCTCTATCCTGCGGCCGACGATGCTGGCGCTTGGTCTAACATTTGGCCTTCCAGCCATGTTATATTTCAGTATGTTGGGAGCGTTGGTCGTTGCGCCCTCTCTACAAGCTCACGCAATTTACCTACACAAAGTTACTTTGACGTGGTTCAAGGATCTAAACACACCAGAGCAATTTGGGTTCGCTCATCACCAAGTTACACCCTTCTACATCTCAACGCCAGATGGAGTCAAGCTGCACACATGGCACGTACTTCCTTTAGCGACATACGAGTCGCACCAGGAAGAATTATTAGCCCAAGGACCAGACAGTGGATTGGTAGACAAGTTTGAAGAAACATTGAACTTCCGCTTGCTAAAAGAGAACCCAAGTGCTCGATTGGTGCTTTACTTTCATGGCACTAGTGGAACCATGGCCAGCGGCTGGCGCCCCGATAGCTACCGTTCTCTCTACTCAGCTGATCCCATCAACACCCACGTTCTGACATTCGACTACCGCGGGTATGGAGAATCAACCGGCTCGCCCAGCGAGGATGGTATCATCATGGATGCTGTCACTGTTGCCAACTGGGCTATTCAGACTTCAGGCATCCCCCCTGAGCGCATTGTCATCTTCGGCCAGAGCCTGGGCTCCGCAGTAGCCATCGCTCTTGTCAACGAGCTCGCACAGAAGAAGCCCTCCGTTCATTTTGCTGGATTGGTTGTTACAGCCACCTTTGCCGACATCCCCCAACTGACAGCTACCTATCGTACTGGCGGCTTTATCCCTGTGCTTTCGCCCGTAGCAAAGGTGAAGCCGCTGTTTGCTTTCTTCGCCCGACAACTCTCCAGTACCTGGGATAACATGTACAGACTGGGGGAGTTCGTCAAGGCTGCTGAGAGGTACGATGTCACCCTTCTGCATGCCGAGGATGACACAGATATCCCTATGGAGCATTCCATTAAGCTTTACAGGGAAGCCGTCCGTGCTGCAGAGGGAGTCAAGGACTCGGCCGAGAATGATGAGGAGCTCCTCAACAGGATTAGCACTGCCGAGAAAGGCCGCGGAGCAGGAGGCTCAATCACCGTGTGGCCTACCAGCAAGGGAAACATTAGACTCGAGATTCTGAAGTACGGTGTACATGACAAGATCATGGCGTATCCTGCGACCGGACTGGCGATAAGCAGGGCGTTCGCTTCGGTCCAGCAATAGAGGGGTATAGAATATGCAAAATATAGACACGATTTCTTTCCCCAATCAATCTAGCCGACGTCATCGTCGAAAGCGCCGCCCATTCAACACTCTATCTCTCATCTTGGGCCGGCTGGAAAACCGCCTCCACTGCGCAACGTATCGCCCAACAACACTGGGACGGCGCAACACTTGCCGTGACAGGTCGGCAGATACTAAGCTAGAGACAAATCGAGAGCAGTGGTATTTGAAGATCGCATCGGTAACTTTGATGCCATCGTGGCTTAGGAGTGTGAGTCTGCCCAGCATCCTGGCAAGCTTCGAGGCTCACACAACCGTGGTTATATACCAGATTGCTAAATCAATAGGCACATACGACCAAAGGTAGTGGAAAATACGGGATCCCGTCCGCTCTCCCATAGTCAAGCCACTAACCGGCGGATTAGTAGTTGGGTCGGTGACGACCAGCGAATCCCCGCTGTGGTATGTTTTTGCACGTCTCGCCCTTTTGCCATCTACTTCTGTATATCTAGAATTGTATTAGCGGTAGGGATTGTTATCCTATCTTTTACTTTTGTTGTTTGCTCGATTTGGAGCTCTCGCGAATAGTGAGTCAGTGTCTACTGTTGCTAACATTATTCTATAGACTTATAAGTTATGCCTTATGCCCATATCGTTCGAACCGTTTTCGTGAACAGTGAGGTAGATATATATATTCTCATCAAACGAGGTCGCAAAAATGCTCGATTGGCATGAGCAAAGCTGTCTCGAAAGCAGTACACAATGCTCTCTTGTTAAGGCAACAAACTCTCCAAACCCACCTGAAGATACCATATCCTGGAACCTAGACGTTTAACGTTATATTAACGTTATCGTAACGTTATGCGTCCTTCAACTGACATAATCCCCAACATTGTTAACGGACATGGACATCGTTGAAAAGGTATTTATTCTCAAATTGCTTGACAGGATGGCGAATGAATATCAACTCTTCATCTCTTATTTCAGACAATCATCACCATCATGACTGAAAACAGACAACGCAACGTACTGGTTACTGGAGCCAATGGTTATATCGGCTCAGCAGTTTGTCGAGCCTTTGTCAGAGCAGGTTGGAATACCTATGGTCTCATCAGAAACCCACAAGCTCGAGAGGAACTTGCACTTTCTGAAATTATTCCGGTAGTGGGATCTTTTACTGATCTGAGTTTCCTGGAAACACTTTTCGAAGAGGTCAACACTTTCGATGCCATCGTCAGCTGCACGGAAAAGATCCCAGGCTATGCTGCACACTTTGAAGAGGTCATGGATTGTGTGAAGAGATTGGCTCAGAAGAGCAACGAAAACGGAGTTCGACCTCTAGTTCTCTGGTCGTCTGGCTGCAAAGACTATGGAATGACTGGTCTTCACGGCACACCTGGTCTGGCGCCTCATACTGAAGAGTCTCCGTTGAATGCACCAGAGATACTGAAAGAACGTACGACGAACTCTGCCAGGGTCTTCGACTTCACGGAGCTCTTCGACGCGGTGGTCATCAGACCAACATGTGTCTTTGGATATTCAAACAGCTACTACGGTGCTATATTCGACTATGCTGCTAATCAGCGAGAAAAAGGATCTGATGTTCTTCGGATTCCTGGAGATCCTAACAGCATCATGCACGCAACCCATGTTGATGATTGCGGCGAGGCTTATATTTCTTTTGCGAGACTTGATGATCGACGAGCCGTCGGTGGCCAGTTCTTCAATGTATCTGGCTATCGCTATGAGACACTCAAAGAGGTTGCAGGAGCTGTGGCCAAAGAGTACGGGTTTGACAGAGGGGTCCAATTCGTCCCAGCTTCTGAGGCAGAGGCATCGTTTCCGCCGGGACTACATTTCGTCTTCAGCTTCAGTCAATGGGTAGGAAGTGAAAAGCTGCGGTCTTTGACAGGATGGAAAGACAAACGAGCGTTGTTCTCGCAGGGGATACACGCTCATAGGCTGGCCTACGAAGCCTATAAGGGCAGGGGCCATGGTAACGTCGCTGAAGTGCAGAAGAGGATTGGAGGGAACTTTAATGCAGAGAATTAACAGGGACAGGGCACAAAAATAGCCTGGGACGATCAAATGCGACTCGGCATCTAGAAGCCGGGACTAGCCCCTGTGGGTGGTGGTGCACTGAGTCCGGGAGGTACGGAAACAGCTGTAGAATGACGTAAGGCAGAGACAAAATGAACAAAAACGAATTTCTTCGGATCGCCGGACTCAGCTATTCATGTGATACTTACAAGGTTCTTCCACTAAAGATCTGAGTAATTTCAGCGATATTCTTATCAGCACCTCGGCACCGCTGGAAGACCCAGTTCAACTAGAGCACTAAATGAGGCAGGCAGTTGATCATTAGGTATTCAAAGCAGGAAGGGTCAGACAGAGTTTGGGTCTAGACCAGACTAAACCAATCCCTGGCCAGTCAATCTCCTCTACCGTCTGACATTGCATCGTGCTAACGTTTAGCAGATGGAAAGGCCCAAACATTTAAATCTTACCTCGACCCCACAAGCGACTTGAAGCGCAATGGATTGTCAATCTCAACGTCTTTGGCCTTAAACGATAACGAGCGTGTGTGTTTCAATTGGCCTCTTCAACTTGCATCCTCCTCCCACTACATACCGGCCCACCCACAAGAACCCTACATACAAGATGGACCTCAGTCGCATCAAGTCCCATGGACTCGGCCATGTCGCGATTGATGACAGTGACACCGACAATGGCCCTTCAGGCAATGTCATCGACGATGGTCGCGTCAAAGTTCAATTCCACGACACTCCCCAAGCCCTGGCCCAATGGTGCGAACACCTAAAAGAGGCATTCGCAGCCGACGGCGCAGATTCAGAGCATTTACTACCGCCCAAGCCGTCAAAACCGCGTCGAACAAGCACCGTCGCTTTCCTCCCAGGTGTAGAGAAGCCAGCTGAAGGTCCCCGACTAAATATTGCCATTCATATCGTGGGCTCTCGAGGCGATGTCCAACCATTTATTCCGATCGCACAATTATTGATGAAGCCTCCCTATGGTCATCGAGTACGGATATGCACACATGCTAGTTTCAAGGAGTTTGTCGAAGGCCAAGGTGTTGAGTTCTTCAACATTGGCGGAGACCCCGAAGCTCTCATGGCGTACATGGTAAAGAACCCCGGATTGTTACCAAACAAGGACAGTCTCAAGGAAGGCGATGTTGGCAAAAGACGAAAAGAAATGATGGAGATTATCTCTGGTACCTGGAGGAGTTGTATCGAGGCTGGTGATGGAATGGGAGACCCTGTGAAAGCAGCCACAGTAAAAAACGTGGATGATCTATTCCTTGCGGATGTCATCATCGCCAATCCTCCATCGATGGGCCATATTCACTGCGCTCAAAAGCTCAACATTCCATTGCACATGGTCTTCACAATGCCCTGGTCACCTACCAAAGCGTTCCCCCATCCTCTGGCGGCTATGAGCTACGGAGATGCCGACGCCAAGGTCGCCAACTACCTCTCTTTCATGATGATGGAGCTTCTAACATGGCAAGGGTGAGTATCTGTGTCTGCCTTTGAGCCATTGACTGACAATTCTAGGTTGGGCGACCTCATCAACAAGTTCCGCCGTCAAACACTTCACCTCGACCCCATCAGTCCGATGTGGGGATTCCAGCTTCTCTCCAGACTTCGCATTCCATACAGTTATCTCTGGTCACAAACATTGATTCCCAAGCCTTCTGACTGGGACGATCACTTGAATATCACCGGCTTTTCCTTCCTACCACTCGCGAGCTCTTACACGCCCCCCAAAGACCTTCTGGAATTTCTCGAAGCAGGACCTCCACCAATCTACATCGGATTCGGGTCAATCGTGGTCAAGGATCCGCAAGCGCTCACAAATATGGTCTTGAAGGCAGTCGACCTCGCGGGTGTTCGGGCGATCGTGTCGAAAGGGTGGGGCGGAGTCGGAGTTGGCCAAGTCCCCGATAACGTCTATCTCATCGGAAATTGTCCGCACGATTGGCTCTTCCAACGAGTATCGGCTGTTGTTCACCACGGTGGCGCCGGTACCACCGCTGCCGGTATAGCGGCCGGTCGTCCAACTGTTATTGTACCCTTCTTTGGAGACCAGCCTTTCTGGGGTCAGATGATGGCTCGCGCTGGCGCAGGGCCCGTATCAGTACCCTACAAGGAGTTGACTGCGGAAATACTGGCAGACAGTATCAAGTTTGCTCTCAAGCCAGAAGTACAAGAAGTCGCCAAGGATATGGCTATTCAGATTGGTGAAGAAGATGGAGCTGGTGGTACTGCGCAGGATATCCAGGACCGTCTCGACATTGACAGCCTTCGTTGCGATATTTGTCCCGATCGACTGGCGAGCTGGCTTGATCGCAAGTCAGGAGCGCATCTCAGTGGCTTCGCCGTTGGTTGTCTCATAGATGCTGGGCTTCTTCAGTCCCAGAACCTGAAGCTACTCCGGCATAGGCACTGGTACGTAGATGAAGGAGCCGAGTACCCTCTTGTCGGTGCAGTAGCTGCAGTGTCAGGCTTCGCCTCAGCCATAGGAACTGCCACATCTGATTATGCCGAACGTCTAAGAAACTCCCCAGGCCGTGGAAAGACAAGGCGTTCCAGCATCGACGACACGCAAGAAGAGGTCTTGACAGATCCCGAAGAAGCCAAGACGGGAGAAGCCCGGCTTCGGAAAGGTCCACGTGGTGCAAACCAGAAAGACATGGAAATACTGGCACGGAAAATGGCAACCAAGACACTCAATGGCGCCGAGCCAGTCTTTCTTACTCCAAAACTGCGTCGACCTGTTATCGGCCTTCATCAGAAGCATAAAAAGGCGTGGAGGGCCCATGAAGGCGGCAGAAATGGCCGCGTCTTCTATGTCACACGTGTGACGGGTAAATACATAGGCGACCTTGCTGCAGCCAGCGCGCGAGCCCCTGTGGCTTTCTTCTACAACATCGCCAACGGATTCCACAACGCCCCGTCTAATTTCTGGAATGTTGAAGTTCGTCGCCGAGATGAAATAACAGGGCTGGGAAGTGGTCTCAAGGTTGCGGGCAAGGAGTTCGTCTTGGGCTTTTATGATGCGTTCAGTGGAATTGTGACAAAGCCGTATGAAGATACTAAAGCGAGAGGAATAAAGGGTCTTGGAAGAGGCTTGCTAAGAGGTGGGTTTGACGTTTGTGGCAACTTGGGTGCAGGTAAGTTCAATGTCATTCCCCTGAGTCACAGAGATACAAGTCGCTAATCATGTCACAGCATGCTTTGGTCTTCCAGGATATGCGCTGAAGGGTCTTGAGAAGGAAATGATGAAGCATACAACGACGCGCTTGAAGGCAGAGCTGTTGCTGATCAGGCTGAGACAGGGCCACGATGATTGGCAGAAAGCGACAGAGGGCGAGAGGGAGGAGGTTGTAAGGCACTGGAAGGCATTAAAATTATAATCTTTTTCTTATATTTAAAGACTTAACTTTATAATAATTAAGTAATTTTAACTTCAAATAATAAATTTAAAAAAAGTATTATAAATATTAAGTCTTTATTAAATTACTATTAATACTACTATTTATTACTTTAGTATTAATTATTATTTTATAAAATAAATATATTTAATTAAGCTTAAGTATTAATTAGCTATATTTACTTTAAATTTATATTCTTTATAGTACTTTTATTATTTATATTATTAATCTATTTAATTTAATTATATATTTTAACTTTATAAATTATATTTAATATTAATTATTATTATTACTTAATTTAATAATAATAATAAAAGCCTATTATTTTATTAATAGATTTTAAGCTTATTTTAAGGAATTAATTAAGTCTTTTAAAGCCTTTAATCTACTTATAAAAGTTAATATAATAAATATATTTTATATATTTAAAAGCCTTATAATATAATTAAAAATTATAAAACTAATATAGTTAATAAGTAAACATTATAGATAAGTAAGTATTATACTTTTCCCTTATATATTTAACTTTTTATTTAATTTAATAATTCTTAATAGCTAAGAATGCTATAACTTTTAAATAAAGCTATAACTCTTTTTATACTTTATGCCCTTTAAAACAATCTAAAACTTAATATTTAATATATTATAAAGAACTATAAAATCTTTAAATATAAATTATATTATTAATACTATAGTATTTAATTATAATATAATTTTATTTTAAATTTATAGGAACTATTTAATTTAAAGGAATAAATAATAATTTAATTTATTTTTAATTTAGATTTATAAAGATTTCTTTTATAATTATATTTTATAGGAAAAAGCTAATTTTCTATTAACTAATTAGAATATATTATCTATTAATAAATATTAGGCTTATAACTTTATAAAGTCATAATTAAAGCTAAAAATATATTTATTTTAAAGATATAATTATTAAAAAGCTAAATATAAGAATCTAATTATTATTTATAGCTAGTTTAAGTTTATATAAAATATAATTATAAAGTATAATATTTAATTAAATAATATCTAGAAATTTAATAAGATTAGCTTTATAATAAGTCTTATAATAGCTAGAATAGTAATTATAGGCTTAAAAAA